>NW_012267272.1:10270131-10334319 GCF_000151885.1 Dipodomys ordii | reverse complement strand
GCCCAGAGTTCAGGCCCCATGACCGGACCCAAAAAAAAAAAAGTACAATAAAAATAATTGGCAGTTATAAAGATAAACTTTAATTTATGTGACCATGTAAATAATATTAAATAAAATACCCCAAATTTCAAAATATAGAAGAAATGAAATAAACACCAATAAAAATTATAATAGAAAATAGCATGTACCTCTATCAACAAATAAGTGACAGGTTTGTTAAGCCGTCCCCCCAAGCAAGAGTAGAAGTGGACAACACTGTCCAAGAAAATCATATCAACTAAAAACTGAAAGTAACATAGGCATTTTTTTCCATTAAAAATACAATAATCTACTGAGATTTCAGTAAGCCCTGAGTGCCAATAGCATTTCTGCCTGATTCTTCTACCAGAATCGTCAGCCAGTCTGGCAGCATTATGGTTTTGCTTGGCCATGGCATGTCAATGCCAAAGACAAAACACCTGATTCAATTAAAGGTAAAACAAGAAATTAAAGGTAAAAGGAGAAATCCTCTCACCTGGAGAGGTCAAGTAGATAACTGGAGATATTGTCAAGTAGAAAACTGAACATCAGGGGAGTGAGGAAATCCCTCAGCTCCTTTGGATTGATTGTAGATCCACTTGAGCTATGTAGCAGATCTGACAAACAGTCAGAAATAGAAGGAGAATCTGAAACTTAAAGGACCCATAGAGGCTGTGTACAATCTCTTCACAAATCTCAGCTATATACACACATAGTGGAGCTCTCAGAGAACAAAACTAAAACTCAGAGGCTTCCTTTAATAATTGCCTGAGTTTCACATGTACTTTGAAAACTACTTCACCAGCAGAGAGCAGAATCTTACTCTACTATGCTTGCAGCATATTGGAATCCATGCTGAATCAATGGTTGACCTCCAAAAAAATGAAAACCTATAAAGCTAAGATTAAACTATAACTCTAATGGTAATGACATTAATATACTGAAGGTATATACAAAGGCAAAACATTAAGTTCTGACAATTACCCTTAAAAGAACTAAGCAAGAAAACAGAGAAACAAACAGCCCTCAAATATAAAAGGTAAACCCCAAAGTTACAACATCATTATTTAAAACAAATATCATCAACAAAATTATATGAGTGAAAGAGTATGTCCATGTTGGAATAAAATAGCAACTAGCAAAACTCACTGGGTACTCACAGACATTCGATTAGCCAACAAAGACATCAAGAAAAGCAGCTTTGATAAAAATCTTTACAGAATTAAGGGGAAACCAAGTGGTATATGATGACAGTGGTTCAAGTAGAGAATATCATTAAAGCAACAGAAATTTACAAAGGAAAGAATGAAAATTAGAGAGTTGAAAAGGAGAGTAACTAAAATAAAAAGTTCATCAGATAGAATCAATAGTACATTTAAGGTGGCATAAGAAATCATTGGTGATATTGCATAGAAATCAAGAAGAAATGTCTGAGTTAAAGGACAAAAAAGGTGAAAATAATTTGAAAATAATGGACACTCTTGAAGAGTTGTAGCTTACAAGTCAAGCATCTCAATATATCCACAGAAGACCCAGTGGTAGAAACTGATGATAAGGGAAAGAACACATTTAAAAAATAATGGGGAAAAGACTCATAATTTTGAGGACTAACTCCATAATTCATCCTTCAGAAATTTTCTCTTAAATGTTATTTACTAATGTATTTGTTTTCATTCTGTTAGCTTGGTATCTTTTTTTCATTTTTGCCTACCTTTGTGTCACTTAAAATTTTACAGAATTTTATTATAATTTATTTTGTGATCTCCAATACAATAATGTCTTCTATAATGTCAATGGGTTCTCTAGAGTTTAAAATATTACATTCTGAACTTAGTACTGATTCAGAATTGGCATTTTACCACTTAAATTTTAATGTGTAAGTATCACCACATAAGTACTGTAATGTCCCTTTCTGCACTGTTGTTGTCTTACTAAACAATTTTACATCCACTGAAATTATGCATCTTATTATATGGTATTATTTAAAATATATTAAGATTGTGATTGTAAATACTATAGATAATTATCAATATATATGTGACATACATCATATTATCTTGGCAATTAAATAACCGTGATAACATTAAGTCAAGCCTCAAATTTCACTCCGATTTTTCACAGGACTGATTCTAATATTTGTTTATGTTTTCAACACCTTCAGTGTTCTGTTCCAGGTGGTTTTCAGTATATGACAAGGGTCTTATAATTTCTGAAACACATGCTAGAGAAAGATAACATTCAGTGTACAGGTTAATAAACATAGCATCTGCTTGCAAAAAAAATCTTTTCTTAGTAACAAAAAAGCATTTAAACAATTAAAGTGCATGGACTATACACATACCAAAAAGTTACAGCAACAGAGAAAGTATACAAAGGAATAAATCTTCAGGTCATTAGTGGAATTTTCCCTAAATGGAATGCAATTTTTATTGTTTATTTTTTTAAGTACACTTTCTTCTATAGAATTGGTGACTCATTTCACCCACACAAAATAATTACTGAATTTCTGATATGGTTTATCATGTGAATCATTTTTTATCATTGGCTAACATATAGGACAGAGAATAATCCAAAAGCACACACAAGAACATATTTCTAATAGCATTATAGTCGTCAGGCACCTGATATTTGCTAAAAGAATTAATGTTTTCAATAGGGATACAGGTGGACCCATTGCAACAATGAGATGTACGAGTCATTATGTTGAAAACGAACTTGACAACTTTGGTGCTTAGGGGGAGGTTTAAGGGGGAGGGGGAAGGATTTGGTGGGAGAGCGGGGGGAGGATGGAAGGGTAAACAAAGGAGGAGGCTGCAATGCTTGATAACAAATGTACTCATTATCTTGCCCATGTAATTGTAACCCCTCTGTACAGTATTTTCACAATAAAAAAAAGAATTAATGTTTTCAGGAAAATCTGAGATTGTGTAATCAATTATCACTGTCTTATTCATCCTATAGGTCTTCCTTAACATCTTAGGAATCATTGTCCCATATTGATCAACAAAATATTCCTTAAAATAAATATATATTATTGAATTTTTGTTGTTTCATGGATAACATTTCTAAGATCCTTATATTGACACAACTTGAGTTTAGATCATTTTTTGGGAATCAGTTTTCTTTCTCATTACTAGACGTAGATGTCTAAATCCTTTTGAGTCAAGAATTTGAATTTGCATTTGGCCCTACTTATACCTGACTTTCCTTCAACACCACATTATGCTGGTTAGTGTAAGAACAATTAAAGAGAGAAGAAATAAAAGGCAGCTGCCAGATGAATTAGGATAAAATGTTGGAGTTGATATATTTGTTCATGTGGGTAGATTTGGGGTTCAGAAAAAAACTAAAGGAAACACATCTTGACAAGGGATGAAATTGCATAAAAATTTGTCCTTTAAAATAATAATACATGCTAAAATAACAAAATATGCTTTCTTGTCTAAGGAAGGAATTCAATTTCTTCCATTTAATGCTATTTGCTTAGTGAGCTTTGATGCCTCCTGCAGTTTCCTCTACACCTAACAACAAACATACGTAGGCATTTTTTTCTTCTGGTGTTAAAGTTGAACTATCGATCTGTGCTATTTCAAGATCAGTTTTTGAATTTGTTGATAAAGTTACAATAACAGTGTTTAGATTTAATGCCTATATTGTAAGACAAATGTGTGAATGCCTGCAATATCCTGTTCATAAATATCTGTCTCTTTCATAATGGAGCTAGATAGCAGAAGCATCAGCATATGGTGGCTAAGTGCATAAGTTGTTATTTCCTTGAATTCCAATTCAAGGAATTCAAAACGTACTGTATTAGCAGACCTTCCACCATTTATTGAAGGCAGTGTTTTCTGTTTTGCATACAAGAGCTGGATTTCATAATTAGGCTATTTTTCATATAGCAATGTGTAATAATAGCGAGGTTCTAGCATAGTGCTGACTGTGTTGGTTTTTTTTTTTTTTTTTTCTGGAACTGATAGGTTTTTACGCCATCACAGCAAGACACTTGAAAAAATAACTCTTGAAAAAAAGTACATTGGCTAAAAGTTTCATCAAAAGAAGACAAGAAGGAAGGAAACATGCGAAGATGTCACATCATGTCAACAAAATGTTTCATGCATGAAATACAATAAAAATCCTACATGTGTTCATCTATCATTCACCATCCAAGTTCTTCGAGCAATTCACTTGTTCCATCTTCTCATTCTAAGTCCCTGCTTGCTTCCTGCTTCACATGGAGAGGTGAACCTTAGCAGGATTCTCTCTTGCCTTACTGTATCCAATATGCATACATTCTGTCTTCCCACCTGTTGCTTTCCTTGAGCACTAAGTCTCAGCCTTTCTCACCTACTCAAGTCTCTTGCTATAGCATTTCTTTCCTCTGAGATAATCATAGTAATTCTAAGGAGCACAGAAATGTACTGCTTTTCTGTCACGAAAGACAACCCAAAAACTCCTCCTTAGACCTTATTGCTCTGTCAGCCAGTGTTCTTTTCTTGCTCGTCTTTACTATTTAAAGAACTCCCTAAAATAAGTCTGACCAATTCCAGGCTCCCTCAAGCCCACTCCGTGCCAACTATCACCCTCCACTTCTCTTTCTTTTCGTGCTGTCTTGCTGGTATCTTCTGACCAGGATCTTCTCCTTAAGCCTACTTCTCTTTCTTCTTTGCTTCTACCAAACCTCTTGAAATTGTAACATACCACCTACACGCCCAGCTTATTTCCTTGGTGTTTGTTCCTTTGTTAGCTGTTGGATCCACATAGGCTGTTAGTTGATAACCCCCGGGTCCTATCTTGACCCTTTCAAATCTAGATTCCTCTCCCTTCTATTTGAATATCATCTAGAAAATACTCACATTTGAGTATCTTATATATGAATATTTCTATATGGATATTTCTTAAATATTTGAACTTACTCTAAGCAAAACTAAACTTTTGTGTAACCCCCCCCCAAAAAAAAGCATTTTTATCTGCACTCTGCTTAGTGGATATAATAGCTCATTTTTTCTAAATGAGAAAGACTAAATTTCATGTTTGTCCATGAATCCTTTCTTTTCTTAAACCCACAGTCATTTCTTCAGAAACTTACCTTGACTACCCCATCAAAATACACCAACAATTTGCTCACTGTTTGCACCTACATTGCCACCACCACCACCAATGCCATTCCCATTTCTGGATCAAGTTTTAAAAGTAGCCTATCTACTAGTTCCATGCTCTCAGCTTTACCCTAAACAAGACAAATAATCATTCTAAATTACAAATCCTATTATTATGTCAAACGTTTATATATACATATATTATCGTAAAGATACTGTACAGAGGGGTTGCAGTCACATGAGTAATGAGTACATTTCCTATCCAGCATTGTTACCCCTTCCTTTGTTTTTCCCCTATCATCTCTTCGCTCCCCACCTCCCAACTCCTCCCCCCCACCCAAGTTGTAAAGTTCATTTTCAACATAGTGTCTTGTACCTCTCATAGTTACAATGGGTCAACCTGTATCCTTGTTTCAGCATTTTGTTATTTCCCTTCCCTCCCCAGATTAGAAAAATGTATATACAAGATTCAGGGCACTGGACTCAAATACAGTGAAAACAGAGGTTATACCATGGGGAAAGAACATACAAAAGAAACAAAAAAAATCTCATAGTACATTAAAAATAACAGTGACAAAGATAAAATACCTTGTGTCCCTGTTTGGGGTACATTTCACTTAGCATCATCTTATATGGTCATACTTACATAACTTTTGACCTTTTCTGCTTATGTAGTAAGATTATCCTAGACATATACTAGTTACTGCAAATAAGGGAAACCATGGGACCTATGTTTCTTTGGGCCTGGCTTACTTCACTTAGTATAATTTTTTCCAAGTCTTTCCATTTCCTAAGAAATGGGGTGGCGTCACTCTTTCTGAGAAAGGCATAGAATTCTATTGTGTGTATCACATTTTCTTGATCCATTCATCGACTAAGGGGCGTGCCTCCGAGTCTCCCAGCGTCTCCTGATTGCTTTCAGAGAAGGATCTAAAACATCACTCTGTACTCGATCATTCTCTCTCGGGCTCATTCACTTCAATCTCTTTTGTGAACTCCAGCCAGCTGCTCCTTTGCTTTTGGTTTTAATAGAGAAAGAACAGTGGCAAAGGGTGGGTCGTACTCATCATTAAATGGCGCTTGTCAACATCCGGCCTATTTGACTTCAGCTCTGGTTCTACGGGGGTGGGGGAGGTCCACAACATGATTATCACTGTCATCACTTGAGGAGAGTAAGCTCATTTCCATTAGAGGATTGCTCCTGGTCCACAATACAAACTCATCATTCTAGATAATTCTCCTGTTCCCACCATGAGAGTCTCTGATGTGCCTTTCGTTGAAATAGTTTCATTTCATTATAGTAAAGGTATTGATCAGGCCTGTCCTTGCTGGAACTCAAGGTGACTGAGTTCCAGAGACTTGGAGCCAAGCAGACAGATGTAAAATGGAGGCAGGTACACACAGCTTTGCTTCTGCTTTTAGTGAACTATAAGAAAGGAGTCTGTGTCTCTTCTCAAAGTAGTTTCTAGTTACTCGTTATAATTTTGTTTCAAGTAGCATTTATGTTCTAATATTTTATGTAATTTACTCAGACAATTGAGTATATGGATTTTTACAACTTCTTTTTATGTATGTTTGTGAGTTCCATCCACTAAAACAGTGAGAAATAAGAGGTATTGACATACATCATAGTTACCCCATAAATATGTGTTGTATTAAAGGCATATGAACTATTTATTTTCATCAATGTGTTCACTATAATACTTCACAAGTCTATTGACTCCCCTATATAGCAGAACTAGATACACTAATCACATGAACACAATATTAAGATAAAAAGGTTAGAGTCTCTATTCACCATAGAAGAAATGATCCAAATCATTATTTAAACATTTGATTGCTGGAATATTTATTTTTCTTCTAATTTCACTGTTTATTCAATTACATGAATCTCTATTTGTATCTCATACGCATCCTAAATAGTTTAGATGAAAGTGTTAGATTCCCTCTCCCAAAACAGAACACAGTGAGAGAAGAGATTTATTTTAATATCATTTCCCAGCAGCATTGCAAGAATAAAAACTGCAAACATAATGCAAGCATTTTACCTTAAGTAAAGTGCTCAAGATATATTGTATTCATAAAATGCTTTCTTGAATGGCAACTCCTTTGTACGACTACTTCAAGATAATAAAAATACTGAAAAAAATGAAAAAAGGACAATTCATTATAAATTAGGGACAACAAATGTAGACCTGAGTAGATTGTAAGAGGAAGAAAAATAAGATGTAAAAGAAATACCAGCTTCTTCTTAGCAATTGGTTGATATGTAGAGAAAACACACAAATGTTTAGAACTGAGGTCTGATGTAGCAGAAGGAACTCTAGCCGTAACACTCCTTAAGTCTTTGAAGAGAACATATCATCTATCGTCTGTGATGACTGCCAAAGTTGTCTTTAACGAATTCCCAGAAACTGATGAGAAATTATGCTGGGGTATACCAAATATATTTGTTATTTTGTGCCAGTTCCTAGCATGAAGCTCCTTAAGCACTTGGAACTTCCTAAAAATGAGTATGGCTTACTATCAGTTTCACTGAATCCTGAGTTTATGCTGATAAGATTATTTAAGACGGAAATACTAGATTCCTTTAGGATGGTCTGTTCATTAGAATGGACAAATGACTATAAGGCTGGCAATTTTCCCCACCTGCTGACTTCCTGGAAGTAGCCAGAAAATACAACTGTTGGAAATCATCTAACTTTCTTGGTACAGAAGAGCATAGAGATTGTTTACCTTTCAAACATGTTGGGGAAATATTATTCATGTGTGTCATGGAAATCAAAACAAAAAACTGTACCTGAACATAATTTATTGAAGGAATTGCATAAAATGGTTTTAAGAATATGGGAGTTATGGGGCTGGGAAGGTGGCTCAGTGGTAGAGCGCTTGCTTTCCATGCATGATGCCCTGGGTTGGATTCCTCAGCACCACATAAGCAAAAAGAAAAAGTGGAAGTGGTGCTGTGGCTCAAGTGGTAGAGCGCTAGCCTTGAGCTGAAGAGCTGAAGGAGAGCGCCCAGGCCCAGAGTTCAGGCCCAGGACCGGACCCAAAACAAACAAACAAAAAGAATATGGGAGTTATATACATCAGTAAATAAAAATATTTCAAATATATTTATCATGCAATCAGGTGACTTAGAGCAAAACCCAGTAAATTGTACTTTAATAAAAAGTTCAACATATTGAAAACTGTTCTTGCTTTTATTCTTCTACCTCTAAATTGAGGAAAATATTACATGCCTATAGAGGTATGTAAGGTGGTAATGGAATGGGTTGTGTTTTATGAAGAGATTGTAAAACCCATGAAAAGTTGCCCACAGCCAAAAGGAAATTAGGCCAAGCATAAAAAGCATATAGCCAGTGGAAAATAAGAATTTTAATAAAATTGAAAATACCACCTATCTTCGTCATTTATACCTCTCTAGGCTATCAATGAGCCTTCTTAGCTGTGTTTCATTGTTATGGCATTGATAAGTAGGAGGAACAAAGATAGATTTGAGAGCTGGCAAAATAGTTTGGGATGCTGAACCCTCTAAAAGCTGATAGGGCAAAGTTAATTCACTTGTAGCATTAAATTTTGCTTTCCTGTGAATGGCATAATAAATAATCTAACTGAACCTGACTAAGATTTCAAATGAGAGTATCAGGGTACAATAATTACTCATTTTCAGACCCAGAAACACAACAAATGAAAGAAAGGTTGGACAAATGGGATTGCATGAAATTGCAGAGCTTCTGCGTGGCAAAGGACATAGCTAGCAAAATCAATAGAATGCCCACGGATTGGGAGAAAATCTTCACTAGCCATACAACAGACAAGTGTCTCATATCTAAAATATACCTGGAACTCAAAAAATTAAATCCCCCAACAACAAATCCTCAAAGAAACAACTGCCCAATAAATAAGTGGGCTAAAGACTTACAGAGAAACTTTTTTAAGGGGGAAGAAGGATGGCCAATAGACACATGAAGAAATGCTCAACTTCTTTAGCCATAAAAGAAATGCAAAACAACATTGAGATACCACCTCACCCCAGTTAGAATGGCTGTAATCAAGAACTCTAATAATAACAGATGCTGGAGGGGATGTGGCCAGAAGGAAACCCTACTGCATTGTTGGTGTGAGTTTAAACTTGTTCAGCCACTTTGGAAAGCAGTATGGAGGTTCCTCAAAAGACTCCACATAGAGCTCCCCTATGACCCAGCAATCCCACTTTGGGGCATTTATCCAAATGATCACAAACAAGACCACACTAAAGCTACCAGCACAACTATGTTTATTGCAGCATTATTTACCATAGTTAAGATCTGGAACCAACCCAGATGCCCCTCAGTAGACAAATGGATCAAGAAAATGTGGTATATATACACAATGGAATTCTATGCCTCCATCAGAAGGAATGACATTGCCCCATTTGTTAGGAAATGGAAAGACTTGGAAAAAATTGTATTAAGTGAAATAAGCCAAGCCCAAAGAAACATAGATTCCATGCTTTCCTTTATTTGCAATAACTAGTATATGTCTGAGACAAGGTCAGATAAGTTGATGTTAGGTGAAATGAACCCCAAGATAAGTATTCAAATGTTTTTTTCTTTCTTGCGATTGTTTCTAACATATTTATAAGATGATTTCTTTGTTGCTTTGTATGTCCCTCCACCATGGTATAACCCCTGCTTTCACTGTATTTGATGTTGGTATAATTTGTGGAGGGGAAGGGATAAAACAAATCATTTAAATAGGGATACAGGTGGACCCATTGCAACAATGAGATGTACAAGTCATTATGTCGAAAAATGAACTTTACAACTTTGAGAGGGGGGACAAAGGAGGAGGCAACAATGCTTGAGAAGAAATGTACTCATTACCTTGACCATGTAATTGTAACCCCTCTGCATGGTATTTTCACAATAAAAATAATATTAATTACTCATTTTCAGAAAGAGAGAGAAAAAATAGCTTCCAGAACTCTAATCCAATCTCTCCATTTACAGCCAAGTATAGCAAAGTACAAAGATAATAGTAGTTGACAGGATTTTACCAAGTAGAAAATCTGAACCATGAATCCATCTCTCCTGGTATTATCTTTGTGCACTTCAGTCTACCAGGCAGAAATTAATTAGTAACAATTCAAATATTACAAAAAAGGAAAAATATTAATCCCGTGGTAACATTTACTCCCTTAAATTCTTTATTTTTATCAAAATTGCCATCAAAATTGAGTGGTGAAATATGTCAGCACCTTCCAGATGGTCTTCCTTTGTTCCTCTTCAGAATAAACTAAGGCAAAAAAGAGCCCAGTTAGTGGAGGGAAGTTCCACCTGGACCTGAATCCAAAGCTGATGACAGCACAGCTCAGTTTTTGCTCCTCTTATACCCAGCTCACCATGAAGTTCTGATGCCAGCCTTGTCTAGTGGACAAAGATGGCAAAGCATAGCGTTCAGCTCAGACCTTTCATGATACACTCAAGACTGTGGAAAACCCAGTGATGTACTGGAGGAAATCCGTGTTCCTGGTCACAGGGTAAATTTCACTACACTTGCATACACACACACACACACAAACACACACACCACACACACACACACACACACACAAACACACACACACACACACACACACACACACACACACACTTACCCTCCTGAGGAAACACGTCCCTCCTCCTACCTAAATAAACATTAGCTGAGTTCAAAAGAGGAAGATTCCTAGATCGTTGGTTAATTACTGTGCCTCTCATTTCTTCTTCCTTTCTAGAATCTTAACAGGATGTTGAGAAATCAAATGAAGTGGGGGCTGGGAAGGTGGCTCAGTGGTAGAGTGCTTGTCCAATAGCTCCTTAGGTTGTATGTGACCTTACTTAAGAACTCATTATCAGACCCCACCTCAACTTCAAACAAACCCTTCTCCCTCAACTAAAACTGGACCTTCTTTCTCCATCTCTCTTTTTCCCCCATTCCCTCTTTCCTCGACTCCCTTTCTTTCTGACTCTCTTTCAGCAAAAAAGAGCTATTTTGGCACCCTTCATTTCCACCTGTCATTTGTTTTCCCGTTTCCTGGGGATCATGCCTTATCCGACGTCCAAGATCTGAAAATCATTGTACCATAGGTTTCATTTGTCATTTAGTTGCTTCCAGGAGAAGATGGTTCTGGCCCCTATTACTAAAGTTCCAAAGAATATTTTTGCCACTTTCATTATCATATTATTGCAAAGGAACCTCAGATATATGATCAGAATACATAAGTTCAAAACATAAATTGATTCTGACAAGCAGTATTCTGTCCCTGCCTAGATCCTTTTCATTAATGATGTGAATGTTGGCAAGAAATGGACTAAACTACTCTAAAACTCTCTTTTCTGTTTTATAAAGTAGATATGGTTATACATGGCCCTCTTGCTAGTATTTTTGTGGGAAACCAATAAATTACAAGAAATTGTTCCATAATTTCATGATTCAATTTTTTTTCTTCCAAATAGTGTGCAATTTTAATGAGTGCTCATTTTTCTAAATACACAATTTAGGAATAGATAATGACAATAAAGAATTTACATCCTGACGTGATTTTCTTCTTTTTTCCTTTCTCTTTACATTCTAAAGTCAATATATAAAATCTGGATCACTCTGAAGGAAGAATTTATGTAATTTTTCATCTAGAAAATGAGTTATATTTAGTTGTATGTAGTGACACATAAAATGTAGTCATGAATATCTGGGTAGAAGCAGTGTTTTATTTGGTGGGGCTCTACATAATTAATATTATTAAAGAAGCCATGCTGCTACTCTAGCAGATGATCAAGTTTTTTTATGTAAGCAAGAACTAAATCTTGTAGCCTATTTTTTGGCCAATGCATTGAAAACAAAAATTTGGCTAAAATAATAAAAACACAACTCCAATACCTAGAAATGACTTTACAAAAAAGTCATGCTGGAAATAGGTTGATTGGACTTTATGTTCAGCACTTTGTACATTTCCTTAGGTCTATGGATATCTTTTCCAGCATTGCCTTCCTGTGAAAACAGAACTTACTTAAAGCACATGAAATAAGCCCATTCTTCTTAGATAGAGACATTATTTCCAGAAGTCATTTTGCTTTCTTTGGGATTCCTTGTTTTAGGAGTTTAAAAAGGAAGCAGTCTCTTATTTATTTTGGATAAGGCTGGATATATTTGCACTGCTTCATCTAATACTGTTGTTTGTATAACTCTCTGAATGAAGATTTGATGATGGCAACGTAGTAGTTATCGATGGATTTTCATATGGAAATAAAGGAATTTAATTGAAATGTGGTGTTCAGGTTTGTGGAACACACACGGATGGGACTCAAGAATGATGTTGGGAGATAATTCTACCTCAGAGAACCCAATCTCACTTCAGAGCCTTGCATACAATTTCTCTAAATATCAATTTTCCCAATTGCAAAAGGAAAATCTTTGGTAGTTGAGGAATTATCCACAAAGATTAACACAGAGAATCACATTAAGGAGGAGGGGGAACTGATTTTGTTTTAAATTTTCTATAGGAGGTCACTAGCTTCTATTAATGCTGATGCATTTCCAAAGATAAAAGTGATGTCCCTTATATGCAACAAACAAAAGCAATTCTCATGTGTTTTACTTCTATCTGAGTTTCTGAAATTACTGACTCATGGAGACAGCAAGAAGAAACAGCCTTTCTTAAAGTTGGTTAATTAAGAGCCTAGATCAAAGTAATTAGTTGGAAAAGCTATGCCATCTCTATTTCTACCAGAGTCATGACAAAAGTTTTCTAGTTACTGACATTATGTGGAAGCTTGTGAATTTTTTTTCAGATAATGGAAAGTTTGTGGTCAGATCAATCTTTGTTTAGAGAAAGACTCCTTAAAATCATTTCCACAGTTCCTCAAAAATGTTTTGGAAACAGAATTCTTAAGCTGATATCTGTAGTTAGATTGCAGTAAACTTGTCTTTCATTAGTAAAAAAAAATAACATGTGATATTATTTTTCAAATAACACTGTAATAGTGTTGGATCAGAGAGGTTCTATTTACTCTAGAAGAGGAAACATGATAGAGTAGATTTAAAATGTTTTTGTGTATTTGTTGCCTCTTTTGTTCATTTTAATGCTTATTGATCAACTGTTAACTTGTAGATAATGACATGTTATAAATCATGCAAAAAGGTATTGAGGAATTCTGTGGTGAATCCTGCCAAAGTTAGGTGTGTTGGGGAGAGGCGAGTATGGGGGGTGTGTACCTGCTCCAGGAATGGTTTGATTGTTAGAACTGCCAAAATATATAATAAATATATATAATAAAAAGTACATACATGCACTTTAATATATAACCATATCTACAATTAATATATTAATAAATTTATATACCATATTGCATATAATATAATGTGTATTGAATATGTATGAATATATCATTAAGATATATAATGAAGTAGAGTATGAATTATCCTTTGGGTGCAAAAACATAAATAAAAAACAGAATAGTGATAAAACAGAGAACTGAAGGTAAAGATTAATGCACAATGTCAAACAAATGTACAAGGAAGTTAAACAACAAAAAGTAAAATATTATAATATTAAGTTAAATTAAATAGTGAGAAGTAATACCTGCTTATTACTTTACATCTGAATTCAAAGACCTAAAATTCAAATACATTAAAAATGTATTTTTAATTCCTCAGATATATTAAAATAAAAATCAGTGTTTGAAAAGATAGCAAAATCATTCCACTTATTACCTAAGATCATAAATTCTTGGAGTACTCTTACACTTATGGAGAAAATAGAAGTATCTCTACTATAGAGAAGAGAAGTTAAATGAGTCAATGAAGAATCATTAGCATGAAAACAGATCAAATGTGCTTTCGAATCATCCAGATAAAATGCATATTTCCTCATAAGTTTGGCTGTCAATGTCTCTTGTACCATTTAGTCATCTTTAATGTAAGTATCTGCAATTAAGACAGTGAACCTGTGATCCTTTGCAAGGTAAAAAGAATTATAACTCTTTTCCATGAAACTTATTCCCACATTTTCAATGCACTGCAGAGATTTCATCCCACGTGTTATGCCCATGTGACCACCATCAGCTGTTTCCTATCCTGACATGCGTGGTGATGCTTTCAGTGTGTTTACTGTTTCCGCAGAATGGCATCCCTGAAAGCCAAGGACCCACTTAAATTTTTGTCTGATATTTTTCTTAAATAGAAAGCATCATCCACTTCATTTTATTAATTTCTTTGCCTAAAGAGTGTTCCATTGTATGTATGCATCATATGCACTTAGATCACTCCCATTTCTTGACTATGGTGAATAGTGGTACAGGAAATGTGGAAGCAAAGATGTATCTTTTGTTGCTGATTTCATTTCCTTGAATATGTATATATATATATATATATATATATACAAGATCTATATAGATATGTGTGTGTGTATATATATATATATGCTGGATCATATGATAATCCTACTTTTAATTTTGTGCAGAATCTTCTAACCGTTTTCTATGCTGGCTCTACTAATTATGTCCACACCCACAGGTCCAAGCATTCTTATATCTCTATGTCACCTCACAAGCAACGGTCATCTTTAGATATGACCACTAAGCCATTCTTAGTGAGGCATGGGAATTTTATAGTTTTGGCTTTGATTTCCCTCAATGATGTTGAGCTTTTATCTCCTGTACCTGATGGCAATGTATATATCTCTCTTGACTTTTTGTTGCTGGTCCTAGGATTTGAATGGAGAGCCTCATCCTAGCACAACTTCCTGAGCCAAAGCAGGCTATTTTAGAGATGGAGTCTAGCAATTTGAATCATGATCTTCTAGATCTCAACCCAGAAGCTAAAATTATATAGGTGATCCATTTTGTGGCTGGCTCGCATTGTTCCTTTCATTCATACTTCCCTAATGATATATAATATTTTGAGCATGTTTTCATACACATATTTAACAAGAATTCAGGTTCCTGGGGTGCACAATGTCAAGGACCTATAGTTAGGGTAATTATTTTTACCTAATTTTATAATCACATATTTTCAATGAACACCCACTGTACCTAAGACATCTGAAGATCTTTTATAGCCAAGTTAGTACATATTGGATTAAAAAATTTTTTTGCTTTCAAACTGAATTTCTCAAGCTTTGAAGGTTTACACCATATTTTAGAATTTTATGTATGCCAGCAGAAAATTGTGATAAACATAAATAAAAACAGGATTTTACAATCCTGTAGGCATTTAAATTAGGACACAAAAATGGACTTCATCAAGAAATAAATTTCACGTTTGACACTGATAAATCTTTCAAGTTTTACTAAATAGCAAAGACACTAATAATGTTAGCATCAACAACAGTTTAAAGATAGTCAACTGAATATGTTTCCCCAGTATTATTTGTAATTTCCTCCATGATTCAAATAAAATTGTAAGAAAGAGCATCTTCCCTAGATGTTATTTTGGGACTTGGTCCATCATTTCACAGTAAATCCTTCTTCAGTAGCACATTTGACCAATTATGGAAACACTCCATGTCTCTTCAAAGAAACAGAGGAGGAAGCAATTTTTAGATTGCATCTCTCTGAACCATACATCCCAAGTGATTCAGTGAACGACAAAACAATCATATTAGATATGAAGCAACATTGTATTTTGTTGTTTGCACATTACTTCATCCTGCAGTACAACAAACAAAATGACTGTTAGAATGTGAAATAAGGTGCTTGGGCTGTGAGTTAAATAAAATATGGGCCTGAAACATTATCCCTGGTTGTCTTGATTTGTCTGTAGAAAGTGACTTCAGCATATGAATCCTATATTCAATGGCAGAAAGTCCAATCTTAGCTGATTTTCATGTGTCTTTAATTCTTTCTCCCACCCGTGCTGGTAAGTGTGGGCAATGTGGCTTCTTTTGGCTTCTTTGAAGGTCACTTACTTACTTGGGGTAACAAAATTCCAAGAGCAGTCATATCGTTCATTTAAAAATAATTTAATGACTTTTAATAAATTGAAATTATTTTGAAACAATGTTCAGTCAATCATTTCAAAACGTTTTTTAATGCTTTAAAGCTATGTATTATATATGACCATATAAGATGTTAAGTGAAATGAACCCCAAGATAGAGACACAACTTGCTTTTTCTTTCTTGCTATTGTTTTTAATATATCTATAATGTACTATGTGATTTTTCTTTATTGAATGTTCTTCCCTCATGGTGTAAACCCTTGTTTTCACTGTACTTGATGTCGGTGCCCTGCATCGTGTATATACATTTTTCTAATTTGGGGAGAGGAAGGGAAATAACAAAATGCTGAAACAAGGATACAGGTTGACCCATTGTAACAAGACACTATGTAGAAAACTTTACAACTTGAGCGGGAAGGAGGTAGTTGGGGAAGGGAGAAAAGAGATGGTAGGGAAAAACAAAGGCAGAGGTAACAATGCTCTATAGAAAATGTACTCATTACCTTACCCAAGTAACTCTAACCATCTGTACAGTAGTTTTACAATAAAAAAAACAAAAAACAAAACAAAAATTTTTATGACTAGTAGAACCTCAAACTATATGTTTTCATGTATCCAAATTCGATAGTAAGTGGGACATAAACACTACTATAAATTTATGAGTCTTCATGTCAATATAAAAGTAAGACAGATTTTACAAAATTTCCGTGGAGAATTTTACATTTCTGTAGTTGAATGGCAATTGGGAGGGCAAGACAATTTTAGAAAACTTAGCTATTTAAAGCTGTAGATGGTCACAAGGCCCCAGTAGGTCATGCCTGTAATCCTACCAACTCAGTCAGGCCAAGATACACAGGAATAAAGTTGGAGGTCAGCTGTGGCTAAAAAAAAAAAAAAGTCTGCAAGGCTCCATCACAGATTTACCAGCAAAACATAGGACAGGAATCCCATGGCTCAACTTGTAGAGCAATAATATTCTATAGCAAGCAAGATGTGCATGCACAAAGTCCTGTGTTCAAACTACCGTACTGGCAAAAATAAAATAAAAAATAAAATATGCAGATAACTAAATGATTTTGAGACACAGGGATTTACTCTTGACATGTTGTAAGACTTACTTATAGACCACCTGATTTAGCTTCATAATAATAACAATGTCATTCAAAATAAAAATAAATTCTAGTCTATATTTTCTATATTCTTGCACTAAATGATTAAGAGAAATAAACCTTTCTATGGATATATTACATGGGGAAAATATAATTCTTTGTAAGATTTTATACACACACACACACACACACACCTCTGTGGCTTCCACTCACTTCTGTGCAGATTGAGTCTCTGGTGGAAATGTTTCTTTATTATTAGCTGCACAGGGCACTGTAGAAAGGGTTTTGTTTGAGTATAGTCCTACCTTCTCTACCAGCAAAGAAGAGTAGCCAGGTTGTCACAGCCCAGTGTTATCACTCTGGAGAGAACTTTTAGCAAGAATATCTATCTCAGAGTGCTTGCCTTGCATGCATGAGGCCCTGGGTTCAATTCCTCAGCACCACATAAGACAAAAGCCGGAAGTGGCACTGTGGCTCAAGTGGTAGAGCTAGCCTTGAGCTGAAGAGCTGAGGGACAGCGCCCAGGCCCAGAGTTCAGCCCCCACAACCAACAAAAAATAAATAAATAAAAGAATCTCTATCTTTTAAGTGTGACAGGCACATTTGTAGAGCTGACTTCCAGCCACCTGTGTGTCAGAGGTCATGAAGACCTGTGACCCTGCTCCCCATGCTGCTCGCTGGCATGCATCATCTAGTTTCATGGCCTTTGCTTCCAGCTTCCAGCTACCTGGATGAGGAAGTTGACAGCTGGAAAGTTCCAGGAACTTTTTAATGAACCACCACATTTGTCTAGTTGGAATTTGGTCTCATGACTCTCATCCAGATATTAGGAAGGCTGAAAACTTACTATCTTTGTTATCTAGGAGGATACGATTTGTCTTTCTTCTAACATCTCCATCATTTCATGGTTATCAGTGTTAGAGAATATTTAATCATGCATGAAAAGTAACACAAATGAGGATGTGATTTGTAATATTGTTAATAAGTGCAACGATTGGGAAAGTGTTTGCTCGTTATTAAAATAATGGAATCATAACATTTTATTAAAGTGGCATGTATAGTAATTGAAATTAACAAAATGAATATGCATTTGTTCTCTGGCTAAATTTTAACATAAAGGATTTGTTTTACAAAGGGGCATGTGTAAATTGCGGAAGGAAAATATGAAAACACACAAAATCTGTATTACAGATTTTTGTTGAGATACATATAGAGTACCGACACAATACATATAGGTTGACCAGATCCCTCAAAGTCCATCAGCATGTGGAACTTCAGAACATGACCTTCTCTAGAAATAAAGTCATTGCAGGTACTTAGTGGAGACAATGCTAAGCTAGGGTGGGTATTAACTAATGTCCGATATCCTGACCAAACTTCTGCAGAAAGTAAGAGTAGAGAAAGAATTCTATTGTTCAAATCATTTAGTTTTGAGAACTTGCCATGGAAGCCCTAGCAAAAAACCCACATGCCCCTGAAGATACAGGCTTCGGCCTGAGGATTTCATACTTGGAATAGAATGAGATAGTGGTAAAAGTGTGTTCAAGTCAGGTCCAAAATATTGATTTCTGAGAGACAAACCAATAGAGGAAGAGATAGCCAAATACAAGCACACATATAATGACATAATGGTTTCATTCTGTTTTGTGTTTGTTTAATATAAGGAAAATAGTGAAAAAATTAAAAGGCTGGAACAAAAACATCATAAACACATGGCATAGCATTAGAAAAATTATATATTAATAATATATAATATTGAATTTATTGATATATGTTTGAATTATATATTAATAACAGAATGTATCCAGATTTCTTACTAGCTCATCCTCTAAAACACAATTAGCTTAATGCTCGTAAAATTTATTTTCCATTAAAGATAAATGAGACTGAGTTATATAAATTACATGACATTATACATATATGTATATATGTGTGTATATCTGTACATGTATATTTGTATATATATCTATATCTCTATATCTATATGTGTATGCTGTATGTATATGTGTATATATGTATATGTGTGTATATGTGTATATACTTATATATGTATATATGTGTGGATATATAAATATACAAACATATATACATAAATATACACATATTTACACACATATATACATGCATGTATTTAATATATGCTTAAATATACTATACGAACAAAATCTGCTTTGGGATTCAAGTCAACAGGTCAAATGAACTATCAAAAGAACCAACGTAAGCCAGTTATCTCAAACTGCAAATTAATTTTGGTTGCCCGAGAAGAGTGATGATGTGATTCCAAATCCTAACACTTCCAAAACAAAAAGTGTTTATTCACTAAGCTATAATGCACTCCTGTGCATTGAAGTTCTAATCCCAGTATTTCAGTGTGTGACTTTATCTGGAGATCTTGCAGGCACAATTAAAGGAAAACATCATAACTACAGTAAACTCTAATTTAACACAGCTAACATCTCCAAAGGTAGATATCTAAAGACAGATTTGCACACAGGGATGACACTATCAGACTAGGAAGGTAAAAATAGGAACAATTCTTCTATGATCCACAGCAGACTAAACTAGCCAGCACAGAATGGAGTTAGAAGAGATGAATGGAACACATTCTTCAACACAATCTGCAAAGGGAATCCACTCCAATGTCTGTGATCTGAACTTCTAGCCTCCAGAACTACCAGATAATTCATTCATGTTAAGTCAGCCATTTGTGATACTTTGCTATGGTAGCCATACTAAATGAACATAAATGCCATGAATAAAGATTCAGAACACAGGGAATAATCAATCTTCCTTTTCAGTTCACAGATCCAGACTCTGACACTGTCTCAACTACTTCTCAATAAGCAGAAACTCCATTGATTCATTCACATCTCGATGGTCATTTACTGAAATGTTCACTGAGCACAAAGCAGGACCATCGCTGTGCTCAGAGAGGTCTTGGCAGAGCTGCCCTTCCCTGGAAACTGCCGCTTGCACTAAAAGCCACCTTTTTTTCTGGGCACCAGTTTCACTTCTGCTCGCAGGGCATGCTCGAAAGCTGTGTTAAGATGTTCAGCCCTCTCGTGCATTGGTGAGAGTCATTCACCAGCTTGGAATTTGCCAAGGCTAGCCCCAAACTGTCATAAACAATACCCTAAAGCCCTGCAGAACTTAATGAAGCTTTGGAAGTGGATTCCTTTAAAGACACAATCTTCAAGTTCTAGATAAGCCATAGCTTGAACAGCCAGCATCTTCTGAGGAAAGCAGAAAAAAGGACTCTCAGGAAAACTTGAGCACTTCACCATGCTGGCTTCTCATCAACAAGACAATACCTGTAGTACTTATGTGGTCACCCCTGGGAGCAATATGCACGAGTGCATTTATACCATAGTGGTATAAATGGTTAGGGACAGGAGGGTTAACACAGACAGTAGTGAAGGCAAAAATTAACATTAACCTCCATGCACCATTTCGATCTTTCTTAAGTCTCACAACCTCAAATCCACCTTTAGATGCTTTGCAACCCCACATCTCTGTCTTTCTTCCTGAAGGTTCAAGAAACATGCTGGGCGCTGGTGGCTCACGCCTGTAATCCTAGCTCCTCAGGAGGCTGAGATCTGAGGATCACACTTCAAAGCCAGTCCGGGGCAGGAAAGTCCATGAGACTCTTATCTCCAATTAACTACCAGAAAACAGGAAGTAGTTCTGTGGCTCAAAGTGGTAGAGCAGCAGCCTTGAGCTGAAGAGCTCAGGGACAGTGCCCAGTCCCAGAGTTCAAGCCCCATGACCAACAACAAAAAAAGGAAAAAAGAGAAACACTCTTATTGGTGCTTGAGAAGCAAACACAGGGAAGCATTATTAAGATACTCTGGAGACAAACCTATGAGTGGATGAGAAAGGCGGGGTAGTGGGTGGAAGAAGACAGAGAGCGATGAGATGCCAGAGGTTATCATTGGTCAGGTTCTGCACCGAGCCTGGCATCAGGACTTAGTAGTCCTTGAAGCAGAGGTTGAGATATCACATGTCTATACCAGGAGTCATTACTGTGTCATATCCCCAGCATACGATTTCAATACCTCTCTGGTTTCACCCAGCAATGAGACGTCCAGTACCCTAGATGAATGACATCCAGAGAGCGATGTAGGTAAGAGCCACCAGAAGCCAGCGTGTGTAACACCTGAGCATGATCCCTGGCTGAGGAGAGCTGGCTGCTGGTTCAACCACCTGTAGCATAATGATTGCTGTAAGTTTACTCTACCTAAATGACTGAAAGATAAACTAAAGTAAGTGATAGACTTCATTCTTCAATCTTAATGAGAAAGTAGGATATATACGAATAAAAATAATCAATGAATATACCTTTTGACTTCAACACAAACTATTAAGTCTGAGAAAAAAATCTCTGAATGGATTATAATTTCTTTAATATTTCAATTTATCTCAGATGTTGTTATACATTATACCAGAAATACTTGTTAATTTTCCTTACAATTGAAGCAATGAAGAGCAGTCAAATTAAAGATAAAAAGAAAAAAAATCTTTCAAATGGATTTGGTAATGTCTGAAGATTAGAAAGTATCTTATAAAACATTCTATATAAACATTTGAATTAATAAGAATTGTCTTATTCTAATATGTCAAATACCAATGGTATTCAGAAGTATTTTATAAAATATACAACTTATGTATTTTCCCTAATATTCATCTTCCCTTCCATGATTAATTTGTTCAATAAGAGGTTAAACATGAACTTAGCCATCATGCCTATTCTATCTGCATGCATACTCATTAGACGCTCACAGAAAGTTTATCTCACAAGGTAGTATTTTATGGTAGAATTAAATATTAATAACAGTCAAATAGCATCTGATGTTCAGTATATTAGAGTGTCTTGGCTATAGCTTAGAGTACTATGAAATCCATAATCATAATTGTTATAGAAAAATGAAGAGAATCATGATTCCTGGCAGCTGTTGATTAGAAAGATATGTACTAAAAATTTCTATTATCCTAATATTTTCTATTAGGAATTGTCCTGGCGGCCATTCCAAATCTTGGATTCATAATCAATAATGATGAAAGTTTTCTGCTTTTAGTTTTTCTCTACAAGAAATTGATAGTCCATATAGAATATGAAACTAGTGACTGAAAGCCTACATGATGAATTGTTGTCAATACTGTATTCAGGTACATAATATTTGGCTGAAGGAGAATAAATAATGATAAGCATTTTGATCTACGCTGCATGCAAAGTCAAGTATATGTATGGAAATTTAGTAATTTCAAGGGAGAAAAATTCTCCTCCTGCTTGGGAAATCAGCATTGATTTCTGTATATTATGACAATGTGACCTCGGGTGTATTTTCAGAGTGTTGTACTCCAGATAAGAGACACCTTCCATACCAATGAAGTTTACAGGGTTTGGCCAAATTTCCTTAACTGCTGGATGTGGAATCAGACCTGTAATCCAAAATATGATAATTTAAAAGCAATTTTAGGATTTTACACTTCATGCTATGATCATATAGGTCATTTTCCCTTGGTGTTCATCATTTCAAATATCAAAAATATAAGCCTGAAAACCCAGATTAAACATTCAAGAACACTAAGAAGGAGTATTTCATAAATACTCTCTTATTATCACTAAAAAATACTCACGGACTCAAAGTAACTTTTTACATTAAGGCTAACCATCTGTCTTACTCAGAACTAATCAAGCTAAGACACATTACTGTGATACAGGAAGTGTGAACAAATTCTTTTCAAATACTTTAGAATATCTTAGGGTAATCTATTGATTTTCTTAAAGTAACTCTTTTGTAAAACATACATATCTATTTCAATGACTGATATATCTTAAAGAGTGATAGGATCTTTGGTATTTTATTTGATGTTGATAGACACCAATGAAAATCTTTCATTTTTAAAGAGTTAAAAGACTTTGAGATACAAGTTTAGTGGATAAGATAAAAAACCACATCAAGTCAATAAATGAAAAGAGACTCATCAAAAATGTATAACTAGTCTTTTCTTACCCATGTGGAATATTAGAAAAATGTTCATAGTTATAATAAATATATGTGATATGGTTTGATTTAGTGCTTCTTAATTCTCAGAAAAACTTGAAGGATTATTTCTCAGAGTATTTCCTATGACTTGAAAAGACCCTGATAATATCAAGTATGCATAAAGGAAATAGAGGAACTATTTCTTCTAATCCAATTACATCATCAGTATTAAAATCACCTTCCTTCCTCCACAGGAAGCTGTGAACTGTGACCTCTATGGTCTAAGCTGGTTTTCTCTTTTTGTTAATCAGGGTCTATCCTTTCTCAATCTCTACCCTTAAGATATTTGTCATGAGTTTGTGGGCTGCATTAACTGTATTCTGAGGAAAATAAATTGCTCTTTGTGGTCAGAAGTAGCCTTGCTCAGTGTGTGGAGAGCATATTTGTAAGTAATGAAAATGAAATGCCAAGGTGTCAACAGACTTTTAAGTATTATAAATAGTTGACTATCTTTTAGCGACATGTCTGGAAATAATTTGTCTTCAGTAATAGAGAATGATTTTGATTTTGATATGCTGGTCAACAAAGCTGTTGGGAATTATTGAAAAATAGTTATTGCCCTTGGGAGTTCAAATTTTTATGTTACAGAAAAAATGTATTATCTGGCCAAAAGTTACCTGTATTTTACAATTAGATCTAGAAACGTCTTAAGGTCTGTCATTGAGATAATGTTTTCTATCCCAAAGGTATAACAATACAATTCAAATTGGAGGGCTGGGAAGGTGGCTCAGTGGTAGAGCGCTTGCCTTGCATGCATCAGGCCCTGGGTTCGATTCCTCAGCACCACATAAGCAAAAAGAAAAAAGCCAGAAGTGGTGCTGTGGCTCAAGTGGTAAAGCGCTAGCCTTGAGCTGAAGAGCTGAGGGACAGCGCCCAGGCCCAGAGTTCAGGCCCCACGACCGGACCCCCCCCAAAAAAAACAATTCAAATTGGAATCTTAGTATTTATGCTATAAGTTACTGTTTACTACAGCTGTGGTGCAGTGTTTCTGTGTTCATGTGAGGTCTTTTGCATCTATGTGTATGTGTGTATGTGAGAGAGAGCAGAAAAAGAATTATATTTTACTATTAGTATTACTAGATCTTCTAAAATTATTGAGATATGAACTTTGTCAATATATTCACTTTTAATATTACTAGTAAGATAAATATAGTATCTAGTAACTTACTGAACTTTATATTTACATGTCATAAAGGAATGTTAACTTTTTGACAATCTTTAGATGATTTGTGTGAATATCAGAGTAATTAAGAGAACTCATTCATTATTTGAGTCACTCATAGTTAATTAACTATAAAGTGTCCTTGTGAAATAGAAAAGTAAAGTATGCTTCTAGGCATGCATAAACAACTTACAAACAAATGACTGACCATTATCAACACTAAGAATAAGAATGGAACTTGTCAATGGCCAATAAGTTTTCCAGTGAAAAGTAGATGGTATTATATTTAGATGAGAAGAAAAGCCATTAACCTAGTTCATCGTTAGCTCTATAACTCCATGTATGTGTGTGCATATATACAAGTGTTCCACAGGCAATTTGACAGAAGTACACAAGGAAAAACAATCTCTTCCATCCATTAGCTGTTACCCTCAAGCTCTTAAGATATGATAGATAGAATCAAGCTCTTCAATAATGTGTTTGGATACAAATTCTCCTATCTTGTAGCACTATTTTCTCAAATAATATAATCTATCCAAATTTCATTTTTCTGTCTTGTAAAATAAGGATGAGTATCTAACTTATGTGAATATTGTCATATAGCACATGGTAGTATTTTCTCAGATAGTTGATTCTCTTCCAACATCAAAATCAAATGCAGTTTTCTGCATTTTACAGGGAGAAAAGTGGTATGCACAATGATTAGAACAAAGATTCTCATGAGAATTTGGATTTGGTTATTTCTCTTTCATTCAGTGTCTGTAACGTTGGTTGATTCTGTCTAATTTTTCATAGTTAAAATGGAGGTTCAAAGACCCTATTTTCAAAGATTAGATTAATCTCTTTAAACCATCTAAACATGCCTGGTTTATAACAAACACTGAATAAAGGTTAATTATTACTTTTACACACAGTGAGGAAAAGATTAAGCTCTAAGAGATTACAGCATTTTATTTAAAACACTATACATCGTGATACTTAATCTACGCATGTTCCTGGGATATCTCTGGAAAATTGCCTTTAAACCATGAAAATGCATGTAGTCAATGTTTATTCTTTTACTATCATTATTGATATCTGCAAGTAGTTATATGATAGGGCTTCAGTTAATCATTTCATGAGTACATGCATCCTGAACAGTATCATGCCTTTCCTCCTCCCATCCTCCCCATATTTATTCAAGTCTCACTCATCCCTTCACATTACCTAGCTCTATTTACCCCTATGTGGACAATTCTTAACATTATTCTTGTTTTTTTCAAGAACTATCGATTCCATGTTGAGAGTATACTATTCCTCTTCAATATTCCTAGAATCTGATATTGAGTCTCAGTGCCAATGTATAATTCTATCTTTCTAGATGTGATCTTACTGTTCTAGTTTAAAACAAGGTAAAAACACCTTCCATTCCTTTGGAAAATAAGGCACAGAAATATGAATGTATAGAAAGAAAAAAATAAGAGAAATGGCATTGGTAAGAACAACCTGGTTCTTGAAGACTAAGTAGGTTATTAATTATTAGATACATGGTAGGTTCAAGGGAGAAACTAGGAAGAGAGCTATAGCCACCTAACAGTGCACACTTAACACTTCTAGTATAATAACATGAATTCTGAGCCCTTAACTCTTATACAGTACTATAGAATCAAATTGAGTTTGATTTCATTCTACTTTTAAATAATCCCCACAACTATCAACATTTTCAAGGCTTAGAAGTTTTATCTCTCTTATTTACTATTATATTTCTCAGACAAAATAGCAAGAGCTGTTTACTGAATGCATGCATGGATAGGTAGGTGGCTGGCTGGATGAATAGATCTTTTTCTGAGCTGCTATTTATGGTCCCAACATTCCTACTACAGATGACCTCTAACTTTTGTTACATATAATAAAAACAATAAAAAATTTGTGTTATTGTACGTTGATATCATTATAAATATAGCAGGAAGGTTTAGGGTTCCCATGGAGACCTTCATTCTTGTGTTTCCATAGTGATATTGGTTGGTACCTGCTCTGTGTCCAAATGAGTTTGCTTTCCTGCCTAGATCCTGACCTAAACTCTGAGTTGTGAAGATTATTTTTCTTCTTCTGTCAGAAGAGAAGAAAAGAGGAGAAGGACATGAGAATACTAAAGTTCTGCATAGGCTGGCAAGCTGTGGTTCACATTCTTAGCTATTGTGGTCAAATAAATTAATATCTAACATAGTCATTAATCTGAATAAGAAATGTTAACACAACTTATTTCCAAGGAAATTATTTTATTAAGCACAATGGACCAGTTATCTATGGATATGTTCTCTATTTAGAATAAGCTTATGGCTAAAACTGGGGTCTCCAATTAACAACTCAAAATAGTTTGTGTTATTTAGCAATATATAAAAACAGCAATGCAAACATTTTACTGTTAATCTGTAACAAGATTTTATTAGGAGAAAATAATACAAACATTTTATTTCATGTAAATGCTATCATTTCAATTTATCAGAAGGTCACATTTACTTAAATTCTGCTGAAGTAAACATTTACCAGATTACCGGTGTGGATGATGACTGTAATAAGCTTCCAAAATAAATAATAAGTAACCCTACAAAAAAAATGACCCTACCAAAAGAAGTTGTTTTTAGAGAGGATTGTTAGTTTGAATATCAAATAAATATTTTTATTTCAGTTTATTGTGGGAGCAAAACCAATCTTGGGAAACTTACGGGGACATTTCCTAAAAAAAACACCTATATACACAGATGTGGAATTATTTGCATGTAGGTTACAGTTGTTCGTGTCCTACAAAACCCACATAGAAGACAGAGCTTGAATTTCATATCCTCTGTACAGGTTGTAACAAATGTGAACATCTGTACTTCCTTATCAGTGTTTCAGCCAGTGAACGACCACACAAATCATCCTGGGAAGGAAAGTAAATGTTTTCTCCTTTCCAACGCACATTAATTGTGAAATATTGGTATAATCATAACAAATGAAATGAAATATAAGTTTCTTTTCCTAAGCTGAAGATAATGAATTCCCTTTCAGATGATGAAGTGGAATATTCCAGCAGCTGTTTGTTTTACAACGTGAAGCTCCTTACAGGCAAAACAGTCAACTCAGGACTGTTCAACCAGTTGAGCAATTGGGTTGCCTGATCAACCTCAAGGACTGTATAATTTAGGTCAATCAGGTTAATTAGCATATCATTGTTTGGCCAAAGGAACAGCATGAAGTTGCCAGATTTAAATTCCTTGAATAGTAACACATAAATCTTAGTACTCTGACACTTCTACAGATGGCAGGAAGCTATCAGATAGATGGAAAGGATTGCTTGAGCATAACATTAAGATTCTAAACAGTGCGAGAACTCCATACTGAACAAATCTCACAGGGCAGGAGAAATTTATCATGTTGGTTTTGTCACTGTAACTCACAGGTTTCCAATTCAACCCATAAGGTGATAATGAACACGGTTACAGAAAGTAGGGAAAATGAAAGTTAATAAAAAGCAACCTATTTATACAAAAGTATTATGTTCTCAAACATATTGCATTCTCAGAAAGAAACGATTAGAAAGTATTGTCTTGTTACTTTAATCCCTAAGAGTAATGTCAACTTACAAGTCTTTTTTGTTTCTGAACTGTCTTGCTTCTTCTATTATTACACAATATTTTGGAAAACATTGGTCAAGAACTAGTTTCCCATCATACTGTTTTGGTCTTTCTACTTGCTATTATAATTAACTTTCTATTATGTATCATGTAGCTACACAGCATGTAACATATTTCAATGGCAATCCTTAAATACACAGACTCTGGTAACTAGACAGTGGTTGAGCTCGGTTATGAGGATCTCATTCATTCATGTTCTTTAGAGATGGTCCCCAGTTTTACCTTCAGATTTGAGGATTCTCAGGAAAGATTTCTGGGTGCCACAGTTTGTGATGCTGCTGTTAACAGTTAATCATAGCAAAGGATAAAAGTACATAGGGATTCCAGAGAAAACCAGCTGGGAGCCTCTATATGCCTTGCTCTGGGAGATCCACATAATGCATAGGTCTCCCCTAAATGATATGCAGCCAGCCACAAGGGAAACCAAAATGAGCCCAGAATCAAGGATTTTACTTGGGCCTCATCTACACATCGAATGCTTACATGGCACACCTTAGCCACTCAGGCATCTCCTTAAGAGGTCAGATGGATGTAGTCCAAGATGTAGGCATATGTCTCAAAGTATGAACAATCACAAAGTGACAGATAGAACAAGGTCTTGGTATGTGAACATAATCAGCAGGGTATCTCAAGGGCTTACAAGTTGTCTCCCCAAAGCCAGTGTTCTGAAGAGCCCTGATTTTACAGAATTGGTTCAACATAGACTTGAAGAATTAACCCTTTCCTACACACTCTGGGAAGAGATCTGTTTCCTTATGCACATAACCATGCAAGGTTTATCTAACTGATTGTTATTTTCTCTTTTACCTGTGATTTCTTGTTTGCATACAATTTGAAATGACTGTATTTCTACATACATTTTTAGGCAATGAAATATAATGGTCATTACTTAATTGCCAGATACAGAAATATACAAATAGATGGGAAGAGATCTACATCATAACACACAAGCAAGAATTCTTAAGTATGCATTTTTTTTCCTGCACCACTGGTTGTGAGGGTCTAAGCTTGAGACATTATATCCATCATTTGTTCTCCCCTACAGGGGCTGAGTCTGGAGGATTTAAAAGAATGAGGCCAAGTGTTTCTCCCAGCTGGCTCTTAAATGGTATCAAGACTCCTTAATCCCTGTGTTATTCCATTAAACTCTCCAGATGTCTGCAGGCTAAAAGATATCTTTTCAGCAAATAAGGTTTATGGAAAAATCGTGAGTCAAATTGTGTTGCTTTTAAGAAAGAATTTTGGCAGCTTAGGAATTCTACTACAAAAAATTTTTAAAAGATAAAAGATATTTCAAATTGGTAATAGAAGCAGCGAGAATGGGTATCTTGCCTTGTTCATGATCGCAGAGGAAAGCTTCCAGTCTTTCTCTATTGAGGATGACCCAGGCTATAAATCACTATACTTACCTTTATCAGACTGAGAGTAATTCTTTCAAGAGGTAATTTTTGAGATACATTTTCAAATCATTAAGGCGTGTTGCATTTTGCTCACTGCTTTTTGATAAAGTACTTGTCAAATGGTCATGTGATATTTTAACCTTCCTTCTGTTCATTTTTGTGTATGTTGAACTATCCTTGCATCTTAGAGATAAATCTCACTTAGTCATGGTGTCTCATTCTTTTAATATGCTGTTAGATTCATTTTAATATTTTCTTTAGGATTTTCTCATCTATATTCATCAGAGTTATTTGTCTGTAATTTTTTGTTTCTTTGCAGTCTACTTGTGGTATCCTTGCTCAGGGTAGTCAGAAAATATTGACCTCATAAAACTGAGCTTCAAACTATTGTCTCTTTATTTTTCACTTTATGAAAGAGTTTATGGAAAAGTATGGATTCATTCTTTAAATGATAGAATTCTTGAATGAAGCTATCTAGAAAGGTTTGTGTATTTTTTTAAGGAGAACTTTTTGATTACTGATTCAACCTACTTATTCAAAGTTCTATTTCTTTATGATTTAATGGTGATAACGTAGACATTTCTAATAGTTTTCTCATTTCTTCTAGGTTTCCTGATTTGTTTTTATTCCATTCATCCACAGGAATTCCTTTATGTTTTGGATATCAATCCTTTATCATATATGTGATTATGAAAATTACCACATGCTGTAGACTTCTTTCATCCTGCTGATTATTTTCTTTCTGCTCTGTTGGTTTTATATATTTCTTTCTTTCTTTTTTTTGTCAGTTGTGGTGCTTCAACTCTGGGCCTGGGCGCTATCTGCTCAAGGAGAGCACTCTACCACTTCAGCCACAGTACCACTTCCAGTTTTCTGAATGGTTTATTGGAGATAAGAGTCTCACAGAGTTTCTTGCCCAGGCTGGCTTTGAACCATGATCCTCAGATCTCAGCCTCCTGAGTAGCTAGGATTACAGGCATGAGCCACACAGATGCCCAGCTGGTTTATTTCTACTTGTCTACATTTGTTCTTAGATGCCTGTGTTTTGAATACCATATCCAAGAAGTTACTAATGGGAGAAGAAAAAGTGGTGTGTTTCAATTCATTGAAGGAAGAAGGAAGATGGGGAAGGAAGGGAAGAAAGAAGGGGGAAAGTGAGTAGATCTGAAGAATGAGGGAGAGCTGGAGAGAGGGAAAGAGGAAAGGAGGAATTAGATAAGAGGGATAAGGAGAGCAGAGGGAAGGAGAGTGGAAAGGGAGAAGGAAGGAGAGAGAGAGAAATAAACATGCAAATTCAGAAAGCAAATTTTCCCAGAATTCTTGTCACAAATATCAAAAAAGGAGTAACAGAAAAATAATATAAATCACAGTGAGACTTGAATAATACATACATTTAAGTCAGAAACCAGAAAGTAAAAAAGATAAACACAGTGGGAATCCTTGAGTCTGATGATTTTGTTTTTAAAGCAGAACAGTGATGAGAGGCCAAAGTCATCCATGCAAATCCTCTCCATCTCATCAAACAGGCCAGGATAGTGGAGAAGATTTGGGGAACAGGAAAAGAAGAGAAGAGAATGGTTTAAGATTGCTTAAGTAAGTTAAAAATCTTCCAGACATTCTGGGGGATAGGAACCATACTCCTCTGACAGCTACCACTGGAATCTCATTGATAAACAAAATGTATTGTTGCCTCTGTACTTACTTGCTGAGTGGCTCCTGGGGGCTGATCCACATGCTTCATGCCGCCAGGCTATTGATGTGCAAAAGAAATAGGACCCTGCCCCCATGGGAGCTGAGTGTCTGTGGGAAGCGAGGAGAATGAAAGCATTTCCACAATACATGAATTAATTACTACAAATCAAGTTACTACTTTGTGAGTTATGAATTGTCATGTTATAAATAAAAATTGCAGTGGTACTAGAAGAGTTTAATGGAAGTTTTCAGGAGATACTAGTATTTACCATCTGATCTGACATATAAAGGAGCAGTTAGCAATGTTAAGTAGGTCTAAAACTTAAAAATGTTTGAGTCCACATACTTATGATCAGGAAGGACATTCAGAAGATTGTGAATGGCTCAGGGTAAAATGATATCTTCAGCTCAACCAATAAGCAAAGTGTGATGATTAATGCCAATTTTCTAGTTATATAGGGGGCATGGGAAGGAAAACCATGGTCCAAGGCCACTTTGAGTCCATTTTCAAAAAATAAGCTAAGGAAAAAAAAGAGTGAGGTAGGGAGGAATTACGTGACTCAAGTGCCATCGTGCCTGACTAGCAAATACAGAGAACTGTAGTAACAGACAACCTTTTATTCTCCCTCTTCTGGTCACTGTACAATAAATAAAAATTAAAATGTGTCTTTATGTTCAGCCAATTAGAAATTTGCATTAGCTCTAACAAAATGAAAGCTATAAATTCATGATAACTATCAAAGAAATAATTAACCAGGTACTGGTTGTGCACACCAGTAATCGTGCTATTCAAGAGGCTGAGATCTGATAATCAGGTTCAAAACCAGCTCAAGCACAAAAGTCACTGAGATTCATATCTCAAATTGACCAGCAAAATGTTGGAGGTTGAGGTGTGTCAAGTGGTGGAGTACCAGCCTTGACTATTAAAAAAAGCCAACTGAGAGTACAAGATCTGAGTTCAAACCCTATTACTAACACACACACACACACACACACACACACACACACACAAACGCACAAAAGAAATCATTTTTATAAATGAAAATAGCTCTAAAGTTAGAAGACCATTGTTCTGTTGCAATTCTTTTGCCATAAGCGTTCAAAGTGTTTTATCTAAGCTTTTCAATTTGAAAATATAATAATAACTCTATTAATCTATACTTCGCTCTTGTTTTGAATTGCATGTGTCACAAACACTATGGGCCTGACTTTTAAGACAGTTTCTGTGTTTATATCCAGGTTGTAATATTTGACATTTTGTCTCATTTTCCTTATCTATAAAATAGACCACCTTACGCAGTTGTGGGAATTAAAAGTATTCAGACTATCAGTCAAAATAAAGTCTGGGAGCAACAGATATGATTTATTGTTTCATTAATGCCTTTTCAATGAGGCCCTGTATATGGAAGAATTATAAACTGGAATTCAAAGTACATTACAAAGTACATTACTGTTTTTATTAAGTCACCTTCTGATTTTCTCTCAAGTTCAAAGAATACCAATAAAATTTAGTCTTTCATGACACCCTAATGTCAGTGGCCATGCAAGTACCATTCAGTAATTAAAAATATCTGATTCCTCAACTTATGACAGACATGAATCAAACTGTCAGAGGTGGCTGCTTCAAATACTTCCTTAAATTTCACTTTAGAGCCATTCGTCTCAGAGGGTCGCCTGGAGGAAGAGTCCCACCAGGATGAGCATGGATTCCCATTTCCACTGTGTCCTCCTCATGAGGAACCCCAGAATGATCAAAGAAAGAAGGAGAGCAGGGGGTCATCAGGCTGTACAATTCTCTCTGGTCTCTACTCCAATGTCATTAGGCTTGCCTTTCATACTTCATTTTAGTTTAGTTTGTACATTGGAATAGGCTTTGGACTGGCATTTTCAGACACATATATAGTGGCTGATCATATTTAGCCCCTGCTGCTCTCTACCAACCCCATCCTTCCTCCTACTACGCTTTCTTCTTCGCCAATAGCCTCCCTTCTACTTTCATATTGTTTTATTAAACTTATTCCACACAGAGGAGGAAAAAATCATGATATTTGTCACTCTGAGTGTGGCTGATTGTGGATAGCATGATGAGCTCTAATGCCATCCTTTTATTTTTCCAGCACGTGACTGAACTTTATTCCAGTGTCATTACCTTTCTTCCCCTGATTTCCTCCTGGAAATCTTGCTTCATGCCAGTCATCTCTCTACTAAAGCTATGGATCTGCCCAAACACTTCTATCTCTACCCCTTGCATCATTGGACCTGGGATTAGTAATGTCTCTGCTGCTGCCAGTCTGGATTCCTGTACTGTTTGAATCCCAACATCTGCTTACATTTCTGTCCTAAATTCCATCACGAGTAGGCAACACAAGAATGGTCTCCTGTAAATATTTTATTCATTGCACTTTGATGCATGAAATTTACATTGCTCTTAACTTTACTCTAACAGCTCTTTATCTCTGGCAATATATAAGCTTTGACACCACAAAGCCAAAACCCACTCAACCGTGACATAGCTCTAAGACTGTGGATACTTGACAAAAGTCCTGGTCATAGGATGGAATACCCAGAAGAAATCCCTGACACTGGCTATGGTAATAAGTCAGTGAGAATTCTAGAGAGAAGATTAAAAAATATTTGAAATGTAATACAGAGACCCTCTGGATAGGAGTACAAATCAAATTGTTTATGATGGGAGGACACTATTACTGGGACTTGATTTACATAGTCATATCTAAATGATTGTAGCAAAATTTGCCAAACAATTTAGAGAGAGGAGTCTAGAATTTTCTTAGAAAGAAAGCAAACCTACAGAAGGAAATTGTATAAACAGAAGCACAGAAAGACATAGTCATTGTATTTGTCACAGGCTGAAAAAGTCTCAAACAGGATAAAATATATGTTGAGTGTTTGGAAGTAATATTCATTAGGCATAGCAGGACTAGCTGATATGCCTTTTGATGTTGAAAATATTTTGGTACCCATCAAAAAAGCATACTAATACATCTATGAAATTCTCAGTGAGATGTTTGAAAAATATCATGGAAAATTTCTACTAGCATTCAGCAAGAAAATACAAACTTTAATGTACATTGTATATTAGTTAATACCCCAAAATGATTCTATATTGTCCAGAAGGGAAAAAAACAATCAAGAGATTATTTTTTACAATGATTAATCAAACTCTGGTCATGCATTCTAATACCATTCTTAAGAACAGGGAAAGGAAACATGCAAGAAAGGACAGGAAGAGAGAGAAAGGGAGGGAGAGAGAGAGAGAGAAAGTGTATACTACAATCACTTTAATCAATATTCAGTGTAGATTGTGTTTCCCTCCTCTATCTTTCAAAGAAAACCATAGTCTTTAAATATTTTTACTTTCAAAATACCTAAAGGTGATTTACGTGAGTAAGTGTGTGTTAAACACTGGTCTTAAATACGGGAAAAAATCTACCAAAGCAAAAATGTTTTCCTAGAGACAAATACTGTAAATAACATAAATCATGAATTCAAATTTTCAAGAAACCTATGTGCTGGCAAATTGACAGACTATATTGACAATGAACTGAAAGCTGGATGCAGAAACAGCAGAACACTGAAAATTGATAAGTGATAAATCTGGGGATCCTGTCAACAGTTATGATTAAAAATGATGAAAAGATAATTTTAAGGATGTGGTCATAATTGTTGCACTTCTAACCTATATTTTAGTAGTTTCACAATCTCTAAAAAATTCAGACATGTTCTCCTGTACACACTCAGACAATAGTTGAGGCTGTCCTGTGTATTCATCGTAATTGGCTCACAGATGGAACCATGTCCAAATTAGTTGTGATTACCAGAATGGGGTTGCTATGGCATTAGAGGAAGAGGAAGAACAGAAGAAGCTCTATCTCCAAGCAATGTCCAAGGTTTGTATGGATGAGATGCGATAGCAGGTGCCTGCTAGAGGGTTGGTTTATCAAACACCAACATTCCACTCACCTAGTTCTCCTCTCTTCAATCCTTAGACAAATTTCCTCATTAAAACACTCAAATAGCAGCTGGGAAGGTGGCTCAGTGGTAGAGCGCTTGCCTTGCATGCATGAGGCCCTGGGTTCGATTCCTCAGCACCACATAAGCAAAAAAGAAAAAAGCCAGAAGTTGTGCTGTGGCTCAAGTGGTAGAGTGCTAGCCTTGAGCTGAAGAGCTGAGGGACAGCACCCAGGCCAAGAGTTCAGGCCCCATGACCAGACCCCCCCAAAAAAAACACTCAAATAATTTTAATAAGGTGAAGAATATCTGGTTTGTTACTGGGAATCCTGGTGAAAACACATCCATTGATGTAGGAATAAGAGAAAAGTTATTAGAGAATATTTTATGAATGTACCATCTTTAAATTTCTTTTCCTAATACATGAAGTGCTTCAGTTGACATGAATTTTCTTAGTAGGTTTGAAAACATGAACAGTCTCTTTGAAATAACATGGCAACGAGGTCCAATATAAAGGAGAGAAAACAAAGAAGTGAAGTTGAAAATACCCAGAGTAAACAGGTACCACACATTCATGAGGCGCTGTTTACATCTGTGAGAATGAAAGGGAAAGAGACAAGGATAAATTCTTTTTTCATGTCCCTGCTGGAACAAAAGTGCATGTGCCTTCAGTGTGTTCCGTAAGAGATAATTTGACATGTTATCAAGTCAAGGAAACAGAAAAGAACAAAATGAAACAGTGGTAAGGAAAAAAAAACAACTTGGCCCAGTTTTCTGCCTTGGCGGGGGGGATGAGAAAAGAGTTTAGAGAAAAAGGTTACACTTGTCATTTTTCCTGACATACAGTGCATTGTCACTTACCTATGGGATGTGTGTTTTGTTTGCATTAAGGACTAGGGGGATGAAAGTTTTGACTAAGATTGCTTGAGTCAGATATTGATAAAACAAAAGACAGTCTTGAGAGAGATTCAGACATCTAAATAAGGCTACTAAGGAGAGAGATTGCATCAAACAGGAGACAAATTTGGCTCCCTTTGATCTGATGTAGTTTCTCAGGAATATGCTAATGAGGAACTTTTTTGTATGTCAGAAAGCAGTTATTTTCACATATGCCACAGTCAGGTCAGCTGTGAACAGCATTAGCACTACCAATAAAAATGATTCTCTCCTCCTTCTGGTTAACGTCTACAAAATCTGCCTGCCTGAGTTGGACTCCTAAGTCTGCAAAATAAGTGCAGCAAGTTTCTCTTGTGCAGTAAGCAAAAAGATGAGAAGATACAAATCCTTTTCAGAGCCTGTCCCACTAAGTGCCCATAACAAGGCATTGAGCATTGGAGAGCAATGACCGGTGCTGTATCAGCTCAGTTATACTCTATACGAATTCCATATTCACTATAGGTGTTAGGGATAATCTAGCAAAATGTATCTAGCTGGAGTTCTCATATAAAGCAAAGGAGTATTGGCAGCCATTTTAGTCGGTCACGTGACTGGCCCAGTCTACAATGCTGACCAAGCTAGAAAGCAGACCCTCCATTTGCTTCTGCCCACAAGGCCAAGGGCGTTAGGGATAAGTGCCTTAATCAATACTTACCAATTTCTTTCTTTTTGATTTCTTGCTCCTATTTTGGAAAAAGGCCAAAGGTAATAAAGTAATGAAAAAGTACGACAATGAATTTTCCTCAGTGTACTAGCTCTTTCTCCTATACTTAAATATTGAATGTTGACCTCCAAAGTGTCTTATGATAAGCTACCATTGACCCACTTTTTTTTAGAGTTGTGAATTCCCCTGTAGAGCTGCTCCTTTCCTAGGGTTAGGAGCTCTGGCATGGGTGGCAAGGAACAAAGGAGGTGACAACCTAGGGAACTAATGTGAGCTGAGAGAGAGAGAGACAGAGACAGAGAGACAGAGACAGAGACAGAGACAGAGAGACAGAGAGATACAGAGACAGAGAGAGACAGAGAGAGACAGAGAGAAAGGGAGAGAGAGAGAGAGAGGGAGAGTTCATTTCAATTAGCATCATTTTATATGGTTATATGTATATAGCTATTAAGCTATTATGATCTTCTCCTAGAAGGAGAGGATCCTAGTCATATACTAATTATTACGAATGAGGGAAACCTTGGAGCCTATGTTTCTTTGGGTCTGGTTTAACAGGGATCATTCCTATAGTTTGTTCTTTGGTTTCTAAATATGTATCACAGATACAAATTGAAAGTCATGATAGGGGCTGGGAAGTTGGCTCAGTGGTAGAGCGCTTGCCTTGCATGCCTGAGGCCCTGGGTTCGATTCCTCAGCACCACGTAAGCAAAAAAGAAAAAAGAACAAGAAAGTCATGATAAGCACCCATTAAAGTCAAAACTCCTGTCTTCAAGTTGAGAGCAAACCATGACTTATCTCTCTTTAGTTAACACACTAAAAATATTATTATGGGAATGAAATGCTAGATTTCTGTGTGTTCTGTCAGTTCTGCAATGCCCCCTCCCCCAGCCACGAACTGAGTTGAATGATTAGAATCTTTCACTGTAAAGAATGAAAATTCTCATTGTCCCAGCCAAACAGAACATAGTTCTCAGGGATAAGAAATATGTAGGAAACCATGCAGATGCCAGAAACTGGGGAAACCTAGTGACAGCACGTGAACATGGCAAGAGAAGGCTGAAGATATTCCTCAAGGATACTTTGTAGAGCAAGAACTTGGCTTTCGTGCAAAGTGTGTGGCTCATATGCTGCCACGGGCAGATCTGTCAGGCCCTCTAAGAGACAAATCTAGAATCAAGGTTTGTCACCTCATTAGGGTGAGCATGTTTAGAGATTCTCAATGGAGGAAGCACAAGTTTGTCTCTTTCACTGACATGACCACAATAAGTAAGTCCTATGAAATCTTATTACTTAATTTGGGAAGTGCTGAAAATGCCCTTTAGAAAAGGAAGCAGATTCCTACTTTAACCAACACAACAATTATTCTTCAAAAATTAAAGGAGACACACAAACTTTGTCTCTTAAAACCATGACAAAGGAAGAAGGATGTGTTTCCATTTCAATAAAAAAATTATTTCTATAAACTGATCTTCATTGACTTCACAGAGGTGCCTCTGCGGCCAGTTCTTTCCTTTGTACAAAAAGAAGAAGAAAAGTGTATCAAAAATGTATCGTAAATCATTGATAAAAAGCATTTCTAAAGAATAACTTTTTTCATATACATTTTATTGTAAAATACTGTACAGAGGGGTTATAGTTACATGAATAAGGTAATGAGTACATTTCCAATCAAGCATTGTTACCTCCTCTTTTGTTTATCCCCTACCATCCCTTCCCTCCCAAACTCCCCAATTCCTTCCCCCACAAAAAAATTGTAAAGTTCGTTTTCAATATAGTGTCTTGTACATCTCATTGTTACAATGGGTCAACCTGTATCCTTATTTAAGCATATTGTTATATCCCTTCCCCTCCCCAAATTATAAAAACGTATATATAAGATGCAGAACACCAGAATCAAATATAGTGTAAACAGGGGTTATATTATGGGGGAAGAACATACAAAAGAATCACATAGTGCATTATGAGTACATTAAAAACAATAGCAAGCAAGAAAAAAAAACTTGTGTCCTTGTCTTGGGGTTCATTTCAATTAAAATCATCTTATATGGTCATATGCACATAGTTTTTTACCTTTTCTGCTTTTCCTAGACTTATACTAGTTATTGCAAACAAGGGAAACCATGGGACCTATGTTTCTTTGAGTCTGACTTACTTCACTTAATATGATTTTTTCCATGTCTTTCCATTTCCTAACAAATGGGGCAATGCCATTCTTTCTGATGGAGGCAAAGAATTCATATATATATATATATATATATATATATATATATATATCACATTTTCATGGTCCATTCATCTATTGAGGGGCATCTGGGTTGGTTCCATATCTTAGCTATGGTAAATAATGCTGCCATAAACATAGCTGTGTTGGTAGCCTTGGTATGATCTTGTTTGTGATCATTTGGGTAAATGCCCCAAAGTGGGATTGCTGGGTTCCTGTCTGAAATATACTTAGAACTTAGAAAATTAAATCCCCCAACAACAAATCCTCAAAGAAACAACTGCCCAATAAATAAGTGGGCTAAAGACTTAAAGAGAAACTTCTCTGAAGAGGAAATAATAATGGCCAATAGACACATGAAGAAATGCTCAAATCAAGACAATATTGAGATTCCACCTCACCCCAGTTAGAATGGCTATAATCAAGAAATCTAGTAACAACAGATGTTGGAGATATGTGGCCAAAAGGCAACCCTACTGCATTGTTGGTGGGAGTGTAAACTTGTTCAACCACTTTGGAAAGCAGTGTGGAGGCTCCTCCAAAGACTCTATATAGAGCTCCCCTATGACCCAAAAAGAATAATTTTTATTGTGAAAATACTGTACAGAGGGGTTACAATTACATGGGCAAGATAATGAGTACATTTCTTATCAAGCATTGTAGCCTCCTCCTTTGTTTACCCTTCCCATCCCTTCCCATCCTCCCTCCCCTCCCACCCAATCCTCCCCACTCCCAAGTTGTAAAGTTCGTTTTCAACATGACAACTTGTACTTCTCATTGTTGCAATAGGTCCACCTGTATCCTTATTTAAATGACTTGTTTTTTCCAAAAAGAATAATTTTTATCCTGAAAATATTCAAGGATACACCTTTGGTTTTGTGCTGAATTCTACTTCAAATTTTTTTTTACTGTTTTTGTAAAGGTGATGTACAGAAGTGTTACAGTTACAGGAGACAGGAATGAGTACTTTTCTTTTTGATCTGTGTCACCTCTTCCCTCATTTTCTCTAAGTTTTTCCCTCTCCATACTCTTCACCACAAGTTCTATAGTTCATTTTCAACATAGTGTCTAGTGAGTATGACTGCTGCATTTTTTCACCCTTTGCCCCAAAATTTCTGTGTTCCCCCGTACCTGTTAATGATTGTTTTCCGTATTCAGGGTATTCTATTATTCCATATGAATTCCACTGAATTCTATTCTTGGGATTTTGATAGGTATTACATTGAATTTGTAGACAGCTTTGGGCACTATTGCCATTTTCATGATGTTAATCCTTCCCATCTGGGAACATTGAAGATTCTCCATTTCCTTAAAGCGACTTTCATTTCCTTTTTCAGATTTTTAAAGTTTTCATTGTAGAGGCCCTTCACATCTTCTGTTAATTCCTCAGTATTTTTAGGCTATTACAAATAGAGTTGCTTTCCTGATTTCTTGCTTTTCTCATTGTTGGCATACCGAAAAGCTACTGCTATTTGTGGGTTAACTTAATACCTTGCTACTTTGTCAAAGTTTTAGATCAGCTCAAGTAACTTGGGAGAGGAATTTATAGGGTTCTTTAAATACAGGAATGTGTTATCTATAAAGAGGGATATTTTTACTTCTTCTTTCCTTATTTGAATCCCCTTTATATTTGTCTCTTGTCTTATTGCTCTTGCTAGGAAATTCCAGTAAAATATTGAAGAGGAACAAAGTGGACATCCTTGTCTCATTCCTTATTTTAGGGAAAAGGCTTTAATTTTGGTGCTGATTTCTTCTGTGGAATACTTTTTTGTGAGCAGTGTTAGAGACAAAACACTGTATTTCAAAAGATGGAATCATTTCTATACCTTAGCATACACAGACATATTTATGAACCAGCCATCACCAATTAATCTACTCTACAGAGTTCATTGGACTCAAGTGCAAAACATTCCACTTCATGTTATAAAGATCTTGTAAAAATGTGAGTTTCTGTCTCCGAGGTATTTTACTGTGAAATCCTATATGAATGTAATTGATTTGAAATTACTCTTTAAAAATAAAAGCAAAAGTACTTAATGAGAATGAGCAATTATCTTTGCCATTACAGTGGCTACCTAATTTTAAAATATTTCACTATAATGCACAACAACTGCAGCTGATTTTTAAGAGAAAACCAACTCTAAAATAGCTTCTTTAACTGAGATGAAAATGTTTTAAACAAAGTTGATTCAGAAATAAATAGAGGGATTAGTTTTAAAATCCTCTCCTTTTATTTTTTACAATGTTAGATGAACCCAATCGTTCAGTGTCCTGAACTCTCACAGGATAAGACACGTTATATATCCTAGTCCAGCTACCCCATATGTACGTTCCTTTTTGTCAATTTTATACATGATCTAGGTATTGGCACAGGCAGGAAAGGATTGCACCATCTGGAGTGATCATGCCATTTCATTAAGATCTCTCTATATATGATGCCTAGTACAGTTCAATATATAAATCAGGGAAAATCTGCTTTTCTTTCAAGAAAGGATCTTACTATGGAGCCTAAATTAATCTGAAATTTATAATTCTTGTGTCAATATCTTAGATACTGAGATTACAGATATGTGCCACCACACTTGGTAGCAAAAGTTTATTTAAATGACAGCTAGTCTGGTAGAAGCTATTGGAAAGGTAATTTCCTTAGTTTAAATAATTTCTAAGAGTATAATTCTAGAGAAAAAGTCAATTGCATAGGATGGAACTTAGTGTTATCAAATTTCAATAGTTTTATTCTTCCACAATTAGACTGTTTACAAATTAGCACTCATATTCTTTCTGAAACATGTATTGGATGCATATGACATGTCTTTGTGTGGCACTTGGTCAAGCATTTGGGGGTGCACAATGGTGACTTTGGTTTTTTAAGAAAAGTTGTGGAGGGGCCTAATGGAAACAAAATATAACTTATCAAATTCTACCACATTTTTCATTATGCTCTCACTATTGGTAAGAATAAAAATATAGCTTTATACAGGAGAAGAAAAAATTAAGTACTATTTAGGGAAATGAAGATGTGCTCTGCATTTATCTACAATCAGTACAATTTTTCTTTCTGCCTGCCACAGTGGCCATTAATCTTTGCAAGCAGTCAAGTGGAAATCTAAGGTGTCATCCATGCATAACATCATACACATAGGTACTGAGAGCATATTTTAAAGTTGAGCTTACTGAATCATTAAGCAACTTACTTTCTTAAAAGAAGTTTAGTTTGATACATCTCTGTCAAACTGGTGATGGTCAGAGACCTTAAATGAATTGCTTTTAGCAGCTTCATCATTTTTCAGAGAAGGAAAACGCACACACATATTTTGGTTGCAGTTGAAAACACTTTAAGAAGCATAGTGTGTGTGTGTGTGTGTGTGTGTGTGTGTGTGTGTGTGTGTGTGTGTAAGACTTTTTTGTACCAGTACTGGGATGGAACTCAGGCCTGGGCACTGTCTCTCAAGGTTGATGCTCCATCACTTGAGGCATTACTTCCAACTTTGTTGCTGATTAGTTGGAGATAATCATCTCATGCACTTTCCCGTTCTGGCTAGCTTCAAACCACAATCCCCAGACCTCAATTTCCAGAGTAGCTAGGATTACAGGCATGAGCAATCAGCATCCTGGCTTAGTCTCAGTTCTTAAATCCAGTGATCGGTAAGCAGAGGCCATTCACCACGAGGCAGCTCTCAAAGAATCAGATGATGGCATGATGGCCCAGTATAGCCAAACATGCCTCATGTTTGATTAGAAGTGAAACATTACTACAGAAGTGACTCATTAGGCACCTGTGGTGTCTGTGTCTGAATTACTGTGAAAATAAAGAGGGAAACATTTGAAAGAACTAGATATAAATTCAGCTCAGCCTCTGAGTAGGATTATGACCTTTTATGACCTAATGCCTCTGAGTAGGATTATGACCTTTTATGACCTAATGCCATTCATCTAGAAAAATACTGATATGGCTTGCTCTAGCTAACACACCAGCTTCCTATAAAGTTCAAGTGAAATTATGCATATGAATGTGACATTCAGGTTGGAAATGTTATGTAAGGGAAAGCTTTATTATCATGCTACCCCATTTCCACCTCTTCAGCTTTCAAGGGTCACTGTTCTCTAACAATACTTCAGGATAAGATGGTCCATTTGAGACGCCATCCTAAACTAGTTCCTAGGACTCCTAAAAATGACTGTTAGTCATGGATGAATTTCACGTCTGGTTTTTCTCTGGGATGCTCCTACAGAGGAGACCTACATTCCTCTAATGGAGAATGTTTTCTAACTCTCCACTTGCCTTCAATTTATTTGTCTATGTTACTCATGCAAGATTGTTCTGTCAGAAGAGGTTGGGCACTATGAAAGACAGAGGACATCTCATGAAGACAACATCAAGAGAAAGGATGAAATGAAATTTAGAAGTAAGTTCAGCACCTACTCCTGTGTCACACAAACGCACACCCAGAACTTTCCCTACAGGTCCAAGTCCATACTAATGTATCAAATCATGCCCTCCTATCTTGCTGTCTTCTTTTCTGTAGCTTATACATCTCAAATTCCCATTAATTTTGGTCTTCCAGTGCAAGGTGAGAACTAAGTCTCTCTGTTGGCAGAAGGTAGAGCAAGCTGCTCTCCTCAAGATGAGAGGCAGGGAGCAAGAGAGAAAGGAGAGAGACTAGCATTTTATAATAATGTCCTTTGAAGACCCTGCTCATGACTTTAAATCTCCTACTGGGCCCTACTTCATTTCCATGATCACGTCTGAGCTAGCACATGTTTGTAGCATAAGAGGGTTTCATTGTGATATTTGTCCACAATGTATTTTGAACAGATTCATTCCTCTACCATATTCCTCTACCCCTTCCCTCTTCTTCTGAGTTTCATTTTCTGCCTTCATATATATTTCAGCCTTCATCCTCTCACTACTTCTCCTCACTTTAATGAATCCTATTTGTCATCTCTTAGACACGTTCTTGTTTGCATTCATGTCCCATTGCTGTTACTATTGTCACCATCACCATCATCATCATGAGTAAGAACATGCAGTATTTGGCTCATTAGGTTTGGCTTATATGAAATAATTTTAATATATTTTAATGACTTTTTTTAGTGGGAAGATTGATGAAGTAACCACAAATTCCTTTTCTACAAGCCCTAACTACCCTTGCTCCTAAACCACATATTTTGATAAGGATGCAGATAAATGTTGATAGATGAAGGTTAGAATGTCTTCTGGCCTAAGTAATATCTTTTTTATTCTACTTTAAATATACTCTTTTCACTTGAGTGATAATAAACCTGCTGTGAAACAATTTAGTTTAGCAGCCAGATTACTTTGAAATCAGCATTCTTAACAGTATGTACAACATCAGAGTTTTTTCTTCAATTTTATAACTCATGTTCCACTGTAAGATTATGTTTTCTAACACTCACCAGAAACTGCTACAAATTTGGTGTAAATAACATCATAACTTCTGAGAACTATAAAGGCAAATAAAATTTCAAAATAATATATATGAGGTTATTTTAATCTTACTGGTAAAAATAAATAAGCAAACTCCTTTTCCCCTTCCCTTTAACCCTCAGTATCTAATATCATTAGATGAATTAATAATTGGGTGACCAGATCAGTGATCTGCTTTGTGATTTTGAAGGCATGAGGAAGAAGAAAGCTATCCTGAAACAAATGCACCAATAGTTCAGGTCAACAGCACAACAGTGGAACGCAGTACAATGAAGAGAAAGGGAAAGTTGTGCATTCAGGTAAGATGTAGAAATCCACAAAAGAAAAATAATGTCCACTCTTAGCAAGACCAAGCTGGGGGATTTACAAAATCTTATTTCAAGCCCTTCACAGAGCTGATGTTGCAAAGCAGCCAAGTGAAGTAAACTCAGGAGAAGTTATAGTCCATCTCAGCAAAAGAGACAAACGCCTCTATTGTCTGCGGGAGTGCTGGTGGAGGAGAAGCCATTACAGGAAGAGTAAAGAGAAAGTTGTTGGTATAATCTGTGGAGGGGAAGGGCAAAAACAAATCATTAAAATAGGGATACAGGTGGACCCATTGCAACAATGAGATGTACAAGTCCTTATGTCGAAAAACGAACTTTACAACTTTGGTGGAGGGGAGTGGGGGAGGGTAGAGGGAGAGGGGGTGGGGAATGGGAAGGGATGAGAAGGGGAAATTAAAAAAAAGAAATGCACTCATTACCTTGCCCATGTAATTGTAACCCCTCTCTGTGGTATTTTCACAATAAAAAAGAAAAAGAAAAAAAGAGAAAGCTGCTAACATTTGCTGGGCGGCGATGGTCACGCCTGTCATCCTAGCTACTCAGGAGGCTGAGATCTGAGGATCACAGTTCAAAGCCAGCCAGGGCAGGAGACTCTGTGAGACTCTGATCTCCAATTTAAAAAAAAAGACTAGAAAACTGGAAGTGGTGCTGTGGCTCAAGCAGTAGAGCACTCACCTTGAGCTGAAGAGCGGAGGGACAGCACCCGGGCCTAGAGTTCAAGCCCCATGACCAAAAAAAAAAAAAAAGCTGCTAACATTTAATGCATGTTTAGAGGCCAATTCTAAGCTGTCTAGCCGTCTGGAATTTCAGATGGCTGGAAGTCTATGATATTCACCAACAAAATTTTTTTTCTCTCTAGACCCTCTTAAGAATGGTAAGAGAGAAACTGGAGAAAGATCCCAGTGGTGCTATGTAGATGTGAAAACCAGCCATTGTATAAATCTATCCACAACTTTCTTCCTTATGAATGGGAAAGCTCAGCCTTTACAATGTATCCCGAGACTATAGATAAAATTCCATCTCAGTTAATTCCACTAGTTTTAATCTTCCTGGATCACCATTATTTTTCATCTTAATCTCCAATACTGCTAAAGCAGACTAGAAGCACTGCTTCAGCTGGAAAATGAGTTTATTGCAGAGGAGAAAAAAAATCCTCCTCTATAGCACAAAAGACAGGAATATTTATAAAGACTAAACTCCCCAACTCAAGCACAGTAGGCACACTGGATGGAGATTATATCAGAACACCCCAACACATACCCACATACATCCAGCACAACTGGAAAAATACACTACAGGACTATGAAAATCCAAAGCTATAAAAATCCATAGCTAGGGCTGGGAAGGTGGCTCAGTGGTAGAGTGCTTGCCTTGCATGCATGAGGCCCTGGGATCGATTCTTCAGCACCACATAAGCAGAAAAAGCCGGAAGTGGTACTGTGGCTCAAGTGGTAGAGCACTAGCCTTGAGCTGAAGAGCTGAGGGACAGTGCCCAGGCCCAGAGTTCAGGCCCACAACCGACAAAAAAAAATCCATAGCTATAAAAATTCAAAGAAGCAGAAGATAACCACTGAGGGGCTCAACCAAAGTCCCATATTAAAAATAACTATCTCTTTCGAGAGCCAGTCAAACATTTCAAGACATGCAACATGCTAGGAAATGAAGGAAAAGAACAGAGCCAGACTCAGATATGACATAGGTATCACAATTATGAGAAAAGAGAGGTAACATGCTATGATTCAAAGACTTTAATGAAAAGTACAGGTAGAATCCATGTAAAATTAGAACCTTGAGTAAATGTAATTTCAGTAGAGAAAATTGAAAGAGGAAATAACCAGGCCTAATAGAACTAACTACAGCCAACCTTTTCTATTTTGATACTATCTTTTGGGGGGGGCTTTTTATTGTCATGGTGATATACAGTAGGTTATAGTTTTCCTGCGACTATGCTCTCCATGATTATTTCTCCACCACTGTTTCATATGGCTGAAAATAGATGAACATGACTGGCCCTTCATAGTACTTTAATTGCTTTTTTCTGAAAAGTCAAGTTTAGTCTTTGGCTCATAGCATCTTTCTAGGTACAAACTTGTGGAGAACAAGAACGTAGCACTATTCCCCAGAAGCTCACAGAGATAATAATAAATATTGTTAATAATAATTAATAAATAATAATTGATAAATATTATTGTCATGGTGATATACAGAAGGATTACAGTTCCATAACTAAGGTAATAAGCACATTTCTTGTCAAACTTGTCACCCCTTCCCTCATTTTTCATACTTTTCCTCCCCGCCCACCGTCCCCACCACCAAGTTGGACAGATCATTTCCAACATATTGTCTGTGTATGTTGCTGCTGCATTGGTTCTTTGTCTCTCCATTCTCTTGTTTCTGTTCCCTAATTCAAATAAATATCTATACAATACCAGGGCACCAAAATCTAATACTATGACAACAGGGAATAAACCTTATTGTCTTGAATCTTTCTTTCCCTCTTCTTCAGGTACTGTCCCTTCAAAAGAAATCTGTCTTCACTATCAATGCATCAGAGCTCTACTCAGTGTCAAAGGGATACCATTTGGAGACATACTCAGCTGCATCAGTTCCAACAGGGAATAAACCTATTGTCTTGAATCTTTCTTTCCCTCTTCTTCAGGTACTGTCCCTTCAAAAGAAATCTGTCTTCACTATCAATGCATCAGAGCTCTACTCAGTGTTAAAGGGATACCATTTGGAGACATACTCAGCTGCATCAGTTCTTGAATGTGAGATCTAGAAGAACTGAATGCAACATCTGAAAAGAAAAAAAAAACCTATAACGTGGTTGAAACCAGATAACAGAATATTGATGGCACAGTAAGGGAATTCACAAGTGAAGGTAAGTATTGCCAAATTTCCCAGCCATCAGAACTGTAGCCTTTCTTGGTTCAGAAGTTATCATTCAAATAATGTACTTATCTGCCATTATTTTACATTTTAGCTAATCAAGTGGTATTTCCCAATAATCTTAAGACATTGAACTCCTTTGAAGTTCCCTAACAATTCTCCTCCTGTGGCATCTTCTCTGTGGCTCTCCTGAGGCATTTGTGGGTTGTTCCAAAAATGTAGCACTCACTATATTGCTGTGATTTCCCTGGTTAGCTCACAAGCAGTTCGAAGACATCTGTGTTTACCTCTGTCATTTTGAAGGCTTCACGTAACCTACTATAGTTTGAATTAACTTAGTTTTCATTGTTACCAAATACTATGTCATACTGAAGAAGTAAAAAGACTTCTGTCTTTTTGTACCACCTTGAATAAGTTCTGTGTTTTTGAAATTTTCATACAATACCATACAATTCTGACTCATATCCAGCCGTGTAAGTTGAAGGACACAAGAGTTGTACATTGTCTTTTCCTAAGTAGTTTTCTTTTGAATTCCTAGGTGTGACCCTGTCAATGGAAAATTTCTGCATCACTCACTTTGCTGTCTCCAACTGCTTGACTTTTTAATCCCATCTCCATGTAATATACCATTGTAGCAGCATTCCTGTTCATAAAAATTCCTACCAAAATTATCCAACCAGTTCTTGAGTAAACAAATGAATTTCCTAAATGCAATAAATTAGAATAAGTTCCTTCAGAAACACTACATGTGAAGATTGTGATTATATTTATGATAAATACCATGAATTTTATGAAAACCATCAAAAACCAAAATGACATATGGAAGACAGTAAAAAGAAAATCTCAGTCTATTTTGTTCACAGTAAGTACAGTGGACTCAAAGGAAATATTCAAGGTATGATAGTGAACATGAGAGATAAATCTATAAATACTTGATAGTAATAAATAATGAGATGATGCCATCAGCTCTTAGAATCACATACAGTCTTGAATGACAGTTCTTAGCTACTCATCAGAGTGCAGTTTGCATTACAGAATTTTGGGCCAGTACAGTGTCTTGAACTCTTACTTACCTATTTCACTCAAGGATAGCATACGTTTTGCTGATTAGTGGAAGGTAAGCATCTCCTGGTTTTTTTCAGCATGGAAACTTGAACCACAGGTTTCAGCCTCCTGGGAGCTAAGGACTACAAGCAGGAGACACTGGAGCATGGCTTCCGTATGTATTAGATTGTAAGATGTATTGTCAGCCTTGGAAAGTTTTGAGTGAAAAGTAGGTTACAGTTTTCCTGCGACTATGCTCTCCATGATTATTTCTCTACCACTGTTTCATATGGCTGAAAATAGATGAACACGATTGGCCCTTCATAGTACTTTAATTGCTCTTTTCTGAAAACTCAAGTTTAGGCTTTGGCTCATAGCATCTTTCTAGGTACAAACTTGTGGAGGACAAGAATGTAGCACTACTCCCCAGAAGCTCACAGAGATAATAATAAATATTCAAGAAAGTAATAAGAAATTCTGGAAGATGCCACCTTTATTGAACAGATAAAGAAACTGAGGGCTTCAGATAACAGACAAGTTGCTCAAAGTGAGAACTAGTTGATCGCAAAACTGGGAAATAAAAAAGATGCTTTCTCTATTCCTTTTCTAATATGCCTTCAAAAATGGGATGCTGCACTGTATAATTTTGTGCATGGTATTCTTAACTATCAGGATATCACTCTTGGATAAACATTGATACATAAAAATACTGATTTTACCTGGACAAAAAAAGGTTAAGTGTCATTAGATCAGTAAACCAGGTCCATATTTTTCTTACCAACTAGACTTGACTTGAAGGAGGAGGCAGAGGGAAATAGGAAGATGTGTGATTAAAGAGACCATTTGCTTCACAGAGAAGCCATTGGAAAGTTTCAGGAAATCAAGCCAATGGATGAATTGCATTCATTTTATTGTCAAACACTTGAGATATTAGAGCCGATAGGAAAAAAAAATAAAGATAACCATCCATCCTGAATTTTTCTGTGTTCTGGTAATTGGTCTAGTCAACTACTGAATGTTTTCTGATATCATTACAATGTCACACTAAAATTATACATCTTTGTTTCCCTGAGGTAAGGAAACATAATCAGTGTCTGCAGGAGACAGTTGAGTGCAAGCTTGCACTCACTCCCTGGGAAATCTGGGATGATTGGAGGTTCAGAATGAAAGTCTTAAGAAACAACTGGGGATGCTGCCCAGGTAAAGCAAAGAGTAGATATAACGAATGTGGAAACAAGCGTTTCAGTATTCTCATTTTAATCTTCTTACCTTACAGTGCTGCCCTTGGATTTGTCATGAGCCTTCCCAATTCTGATCCCATCCTAAGAGACATCAACATTGTCTTCTCCAGAACAATGTACCGCCTTGTCCCTTAACAGTTCCTGACTGTGGAGGACGACGGGAAAAGTAAGACCAAAGCACACACAAATCAACCACCACCACAAGATTGACAAACTCAGCCACGAATTAGCCATGACTCACTCTAGTCATTCCAACCTTGCAGTCCCCTGCTTTCCTTTCCACATTTGTTTTCTTCCAAAGCTGCTTCTGTGACGAGAGTGATTATCCCAGTGATTTATTCAATTTAATGCCCTCAGGAAAAAACAAATAGAACGGAAGTAGAATAACACAAAGGAAAGAAACCATCAAGAATGGATTTTCCTCTGCAGGCAGACTGGCTTCTTTCTGATCCCACAGCAAATGCTGGAAGATTAATTGTACCCATAGGTTGAACCACCTTCCATCAAAGAATACCACAGTCTGATTTTTTTCTACCCCAGGCTTCTGTTCAACGCATTTCATCAAGACTGACTATCTAATCTCCCAATTCAGTAGCAATTACTCCATGGAAAACCTCTTGTAAAGCATTTTCCATCATTGATTAACTGATTTTCAACTTCTTCCTATTGGGTAAAATGAAATAGAGAAGAATTCAGGCCCTTTTTGATTGGAGAATTATCACAGAGGAAAGAACATCATTTCTATATGAATGTAGTATTTGGATAACATTTTTGTTCATAGCAAAAGAATTCCCTCTAACACTAGTGTATGCTCCTGACTGTAACATCTCTTGGACAGAATGTATATTAAGGTGATATTCAAGATTGGGTCTAGAAGGTAGTTCTACATTAAAGAAGAGGGCAATACTGTGTATTGGTGTTTTATGATATAAAACAAGAAAGGATGATTCATAGTAGTCTAAGACATAGGAAAATTATTTATGATCTCTAGAAAAACTCATGTATACTATGGGAAATGCTCCCTCCTGCCAACTTCATTCAACTTTAAGATTATATGTGTTGTAAACCTAGCAGCATTTAATTTCTGAAACTAAGACTACTTGAAGGATTCACGATGAGGAAAATAAAAACAACCCATGCAAGTGGAGAGTGGACATCTGGATCTATTCCTGGACTCCTATTTCTGTACAGCTCTCTCTTGTTTACCACTACCCTCCAGCCAGGTGCTGAGGGCTTAGTCTGTAATCCTAGCTACTCAGAAAGCTGAAATTTAGAAGAGTGGTTTGAAGCTAGCCCAACATTAAAATAAGTTAACCAGCAAAAATAAGTGGAGCTGTGGCTAAAGTGTTAGAGCATCAACCTTGGGCACAAAAGCTAAGGGGAAAGTAATGACCTCAGTTCAAACCTTGGTCATGGCAAAAGACTCATGTGCACATATGCATATATACTCACACACACACTATCCTCCAGTTGCATTGATACAAAATAGTAATGTTGGTCATTTCAGTAGAAGTGGCAGCAAACTAGGAACAAGTATTTTTTACCAGTACATACAGACTTTATGATGAATATATGTCATAAACTATCATTTAATACTCAAAAACATTATAGAAGTTGCTTACATTATTAATTCTATCTTTCAGATGAATACACTGAAGAATTTAACCCGCTAAACACTTTATACCATAAATCTATTCCTTCTTATGAATAAATTGTCATATTTTAATTTACTATGTTGTGCTTTATTTTAAAATACTCCTCAATTCTAAAATACTCCTTTTGGCATACTTCATGTCTAGTAGATTTTGAGATATTGAGAAAAACAATTTAGCAGATGCTTCTGAAGACACACAATGTGTACTAATACATTCAGGGAAGATTATGTAAGAGGCAAAAGCTTCTTTCATGTAGCATAGTTGTTCTCACTTTGACTAAAAACTCCATCACACTTCTCACCACTAGATATGGTAACTGGGAGGGGAAAACAGGAATTGGGAAAAAGCAGGATTGGGAAAACCAGCAATAACATCTTCCTTTTTTGTTTCTGTTGTTGATACCAGGCAAAGAACCAAGGACCAGTTCTTAGCTCATCTTCTTCAACAAGCATCTACAACCTGAGCCACACATTAACCCTGATGGTTAGCTGGTTGTTTTTGAGATGGAAGCTAGTGAACTATATTCTGCCAGAGCTGGCCTTAAACTCTGATTCTCCAGATCTCAGTCTCCTGATGCCCTCCTTTGTGATTGACTAATGTCTCACACATAACATGAACATCTAAAGCAGACTTCAGTTTACTTGTAGCCTGGTATGTTTTACCAATTTCTGGTAAGCAAAACGCATGCTCGTGGGGCTTATAACTTGACTTATAACCTAACAAATCCACTCTATAAGTCACTGTGAGCAATCAATCCACAGTCATCATTCCATCTTTGCCTGTTCCCTCCTACGGAGAAGCCGACACTTAGAAGTCAGCTTGGCTGTCACTGATCCATCTTGGTTCTCTGGCTGATCCACCATTTAGTCAACTTTGCTGCTTCTAGCCATCAGGATCTTCAGAATATGTCAAGTCGCAGGAATCTAGAGTTCAGCATTTCATTGGCTGTCTAAATCAATCATTTTTTGAGTGTGAATTAGTCATGCTTAAAAGGATGGCTTCTGCCTCTATTAGGAAGCACTTGTGTGAGGAGAAAGTTGAGAAATAAAATGAGTTCAGGTTTAGCGAAGCCAACTTGCATTCTTCTTCAGCTACTCTCATTTTTCTCCCTCTACACAAATGATAGATTTGCAATGATTTTAATACAAATCCCACTTATATCTCCTGAGAATGATTTAATGCAACAGCCTGTGATCTTCTAGCAGAGAGCTCATTAAGGAAATTCAAGACTCTGAAATCAGAATAGCATTGCTGCCTTTCAGAATATGGGGTGATAGATCTTGTTATGTGCCTTTGCCAGCAGGCAGATGTATTTTAAACTCTTGATCTATTAAAGAAGAGTTGAAGGATATTTTTTTCCAGCATTCATTTCTTTCTTTCCAAGTCCATCATCAACCTATAATTCATTTCAGGGAGTGATTTAGTTGGACATCTGTCTCTAAGCATTTCAACAGTCACTTTTGAAAGTCACAGGTGTTTTACCCTCCCATGGCAGTTAGATTTTGCCAAGAGTAATGAGTTACGTGCAGTGACATCAACCGAAATTTCCTCAGTTTCACTCTTTTCACAAGCTCTGCCATATTTGGTTGCTAGGAAATAGAAAAACAACTTCTTGACTTTCTCCTTCCCCCATGTAAACTTGTAACAATCCAGAAGATAGCTGATTATTGGGAATAAAGAGAGAAGCAAGATTTCCATGTAATAATATATGCTGTGAAGTATGTGAAACATATAACAGGGTAATTTCCAAATTTCTTCTCCAGTGTTTTCATGTTTTAGACTTAATCAACAATAAGCCTTCTTGTATAGTTTCCTATCCCATTACAATTCACAAAGTAGACATCTCTTTGAAAGCAAATCAGGAACTGCAAAGGAAGAAAGACTGGACATACTTAAATGAGAAAAAGAATAGTTACCTAGCAATAAGAATAAAACTAAATGAAGCTTACAGATAACATGATATCCATGTAATAGAATATTATGTAGCAAACAAGCTGTATGTTCTACAAAAGTAATTAACAAATGTCATATTCATTGCCACAGAAAGCACTGGATGCTACCCCAGTGTTTCATTGAGATTTTGTTCAGTGGAAATTCTTTTGTTGGTGGTGGTGGTGGTTGTGGGGCCTGGGCGTTGTCCCTGGACCCTTCAGCTCAAGGCTAGCACTCTACCACTTGAGCCACAGCACCACTTCCAGCTTTTTTTCTTTTTGCTTATGTGGTGCTGAGGAATTGAACCCAGGGCCTCATGCATGCAAGGCAAGCATTCTACCACTAAGCCACCTTCCCAGACCTCAGTGGAAATTCTAAAATAAACTAACACTAAATTTGTGCATCTTAAATCTCCTAGTTGGGTATTAGCCTGGTTACACTGAATCCAAAGAGTCAATCCCTTGTACTTCCCTTCAACAAAGTGTGGCTGTCATTTTCACCTTTGACTTAATATTTATATTTCCTTTCTTCTTTGCCCTGTGTGCTCACAGGGTAATCTTACTTGATGTTTCTCTTGAATTAATATTGTTTTGTGTATCTTGTTTTCCTCAAACCAAGTAGATGATGTACCTATGAGTCATGGTTCAAAAAACACTTCATACCAATTAGAATCAAGACATTATGGAGAAAGAGCATCTTCCTATATTAATTCTATATTGGTCATAAATACTGACAGCTAAGCAAATAATAAACAAATCAATATGAATTTTTGATAAAAAGTATACTGGATATAACTAGATGTGATAGAGAAGGGTAAAAGAAGCTACATTTGAGGAGTTAGGAGAGAAATTCCTTGCCAATTAAAATGATAAAAGCCAACTATGACATGAGTAGAGGGAAATTAATTTAAAAAAAACGAAAAGCAAGTGCCAAGGCTCTGAGATAAGAGTGGGTATGCTGGCAGACAGAAAGCAAAATAAAATGTACAGACATATAGAGGACCGAGTATGTAAGATGAAACGGGAGGAACACAGTTCTTCAAGTCTGGAAAAGGTATTTTGAATTTCCCAATAAGAAATAGAGAGTGAATTTCTGTATTTCAGACATGGAAACACATTCTTTCTTTCACTTGTTTTGTCAAATCATTCTGGGCAATGTGAGAGGAATGAATTAGAGAACAAGAGTAGCAGCAGTTAGAAGATAAGTTGAGTCTTATTTTAGTTTTGTAGTCGGTCCTCTTTGCTGTAAGACAATAGCATTTATTATTAAATTTCCAGACTGGCAGGTAACTATAAGGTTGGACTATAAGGATTGGAATGATACTGAATTATATTATTTGAACAATGCTTAAAACCAAGAGAAGAGATGTATAAAAGGTAAAGTATCTATAGTACAGGAGAAGCACTCTGATAGCTCTGATTGCACAGTTCTTAGCAATGACCCTGAGAAGGAAGACCCTGTAGAGGGAGCACACACACACCAATGACAGAAGTCCACAGAAAGAGGAGACCGTCTAGTGGGCAGCACAATACTTAGAAGTTGGGTAAAATAAGAAAAAATACTTCCTATAGACTTCAGCACCATGACAATAAAGGATTTTAAAAGGAAACTACCTGGTAGGACCTCAACTGGAAACAGATTGAAGAAGTAAAGAGATACAAGAGTTTGGAGACAGTGAAGATAAGCCATACCACTGGTTGGTTCTTTTCCTAAAAGAGGGAAGATGTTTATGCAGTCAGCTGGAGAGCTGAATGGAGTCAAAGGACATGTCAGGGTTTGTATTTTGGTTTGGACTTGGTTTTTCTGTGATTCATCTTCAGGTGGGTATTTCTAGAAGACGTATGTATGCTGGCATGAAGGAAATGGTTGAGTGAGGACTCATGATATATGAGAGACAGTCTGCAAGTGGGAAAGTGATGTCTTAAAATATTGCTAAATGGATCTGACTCAGGCCCTTCGGGCTCATAAATACTGCTCACTCCTTATTGTCCATATTAGCAAAGAACAGAATCAGCACAGGCCCCTGAAACCTGGCCTAGCACCAAAGCCCCAGGTGACTATCAATCTCCATCATCTCTCCTTTCTTAATTTATTTTATATCCATCGCTGTTAATAAGTTATGAAATATAAGTAATGTCATCCTCCCTGCAGCTCCCTTATGGAAGGAAACTAATGTTTTCTAAAAGTTAATTGCACAGTGAAAATAATGGGGGGAAAACAGCATTATCAATTTAAAGGTTCACAAATCAGTTTTTTTAGATTTATGATATGATCATTACTTTTAAAAGAATGCATCTTTGCTGAAATATGGACTAAGTACCACTGGTAGGAACAGAAACATTAAACGATAAATAAGATGATTGCAAATTAGATATTAAGAGGCTGGGGACATAAAGAGCTCACTAGAAGGGCAGGAACAAGCTAGTTGAGAGGGTAGAGAAGGAACAAGGAAAGGAAGGGGATGGGGGTAGAGCAAGGAGTTCTAGTTACTGCTACGTTTTCCTGTATGGTTTATTTTGTCTGACTCAGTCAGTGCAAATGCATAAACTGATGTCAGTTGCCTATGCATAACCTTGCTTTAGAATTTTCAGCGCAGGGCTGGGCCAGCTGAGATCTGACAGCCAGGAAGAAAGGGAACAGCTCTAGACTGAGAACTGGCTAGTGCAGGACCCTATAGCAACCCCAGATCATGCCCTTGAGGAAGGGGAAGGTTAGCCTGAGGTTGTTGAATCTGTTCCAGGCTCCTCCATGTGGCTGGGTTGTCCCTGAGAGTCAGTGAGAATTGGTCTGTGGCCATGACTTTGAGACTCACATGCTGAGCTTGCATGCCTCACATCACCAATTGAAGACTGGATAAGGTTGAATAAGTAACCATGCTAATGCACACAGTTGTAAATGTAGCTTTGGGATCAACATACAAAATTAAATAAAAATGCTGAACACAGGGAGTAGAACCTCATACTTGGTTCATTCAACTTTCCAATAAACAAATAAAATCACTGGAATTACTACTCACTTAAAAATTATCGAGTAGAGTATCCTAATAAGTATGAATTTAGTGCTTACAAAACTGGAAATTATTCAGTAACTAAATTTTCTTGAGCATAAGCCAGACCTCTTAATAGAAAAGTTAGTTGGATAGAACATACTTACATCAAAATTAGTATATGGATAGGATAGTTGACATTAAACATAAAAATTACCCTTACAGAATTAGCTTTAAACTTCAATTTTCATCTTGAAAAAAGCAAAAGTATATTACTTATTCCCAGTGAGAAATCACATTTTTCTTAGGTATTCTTGAAAATTTAATTTTTAGATCAAAATTTTATAAATTTATACTTTATCATTTTTTGTTTTCTTTAATATTTAAAAGTAAATTAATCTGCTTTGCATGTAAATATTTCATAATGTATACAATATATAACATTTCACAGTTATAATTGTGTTTTATGCATTACACACATCCTCAAGTAAATTTTTCTATTTATGGTAATACAAAGCTTATTATTTTAAAAGTTAAAAGGGTCTTTGTGAGGAAATAAATAATAGTAGACTAAAATGATGGTGAAAACAATGAAGGTAATTCTTCTAAGCCAATGAACTTCAAAAACAAGCTGTGAAAGGCAAAATTTAATTGCCTTTCATCAAGGGTATGTCTGTTTTACACACCAGTGATTAAAAGGAAGCAAATTCATTTTTAAAAGTCAACAGAAGTGAATTATTTTTATTAACTTGATACTATTATTATTTTAAGAAATCTAAAAATAGTACATGTTTACATTAAGATAATGTTGCTTATGATTGATTCTCAGTATATGAAGGTAATTTGCAAAAAAAGAATAGAAAAAGAACAAACATTGTACATTATATGTGAATAGTAGATATACTTACAATAAAAAGGAAAAAGGAAGAAAAATTCTAAACATTGCTTCTGCCAAAATATTACTGCGCAAAATGAGTCAACAATTATTTGAGATTGAATATTACAGGAATAGACTAACAAAAATAGTGACAATAGAGTGAAGGTTAGCCTGAAATGAAGTCATGGTGCAGACTAGAGTAGCAATATTTGAAAAGTTGGATTTTTCCTGGGAAAGATAACCTTTGCCATCTCTCTAAATAGTCTTTATTTTCCTTGAACATTTACAGATTCAGAGGCCTAAGATTTAATACTTATAAGTTATCTTAATTATTTTTGTTTTAACCTAGTGGAAAATTAAATTTAAAATGATGATCATAGATGATACCTCCATATAAAATGTTACTAATAGTTGGGCAAGAATTACATATTTTTTCTGTGAACATGCCATATTCAATATGGAAGATGAGGGCACCGGTGATCTCCATCTTGGATACCGACAAAGCTCGGCGGAGCTGCTAGCTCCAACTCAGGCCTTGGAATAAAACGAGTCATTTAGCAGGTCACAAGAACTTAATGGCGAAGTGACCTGCCAGACTCAGCTCCATCCAGGGAAAAGTCACCCAGCTCAGGCACCAGCCATTGGAGTGGCTTTCCCCACTGGGTAACCAGAGCCAGAGGCTGCCCCTCCCTCTAGCAGCCTCCACAATCAAAGGAAAAACAGAAACCCTGAGAATGGCTCCAGGCTGGGCTCTGTGAGTTTTTTTTTTCTTTTCTTCACAAAATAGCCCCAGGGCAAAGCTACTGATTGGTGAAAGCCCTCAACTCTACCCAGAACCTAGCCTCACCACTGCATCCCCCTCTTTTGTGATTCTCAAAGCAGATCTGCCTCCCATTAAACTAATCTGGGAGGGGGAATCTCAAAATCTTGGGTAAAGCAGAGCATTTTTCTGCTTGTTCGAACAAACTGACTTAAGAAACCAATCAAGCCACAGGACCTCAAGCTGACCAGAGACTCCAACAAGAAGCTGGTTACAGACAAAAGGGAGATACAGGATTCTCCCCACCCCTCCCAAAAAAAAAAAAATCAAAGAACTTTTTTCTTTTTTTCTTCTTCTTCTTTTTTTTTTTTCTTTTCTTTCCTTTTTTTTTGGTACCTTATACATATAAAATTTTTTTTTCCAATATGGAAGATGAGGGAATAGAATCAGACTTGGTTCCATATTGAGAATTTTGGAAACTGGCAAACTAAAGAGTATGTACATCGAAGATGAGATTACACATTACCTCTTTGCTAGGCAAAGAAATAACAGCTCTCACATTTAAATATCTTGCATGTATGCAAACACACACACACACACACAAACATGCGTGTACACTCGCCCACGCACACACACTCATTCATGCATTTGGTGAGATTTTCATATGCAATTTACAAGATAAAATATTTCCCAAGTGACTTATAGATTCTGCAAATCTGAGTTTGTGACATTGAGTTGTCTTTGCTTTAAAGTTAAAATGGCTTAGGTCCTTTTAGTTTTCATCTGCATTTTTGTCCTAAAATGTATGTCTCTTAAAAAAGCATTGTTTTGTTGTCGGCTTTTTTTTCTTCAGCAAGCCACTTAGCAACTCCAGCAGGGATAATGAGGGAATGACAGACCAGGAACTGCAGATGTTCAGCCAGTCTCCCAGTAACTGTCCTCAGCAGGGTGCCTCTGAGGCCTTGTTACTTTGATCTCTAGTAGAACTAAGAGGAAAAACTCCCCATTCCTGCAGAGCCTCTTGTAGCCACTTCCTGTGCAGTAGTTAATTTTGTTTCTTAAAAATAACACATGCCCATAGAATTCTTTTTAATGATTATTAGAGAAAACCTGGAAAACTAGAAAGGATAAGGGAACATAGTGAAACTCAGCCACAACCCTACTGTCCCAGAAAATGGTGACTCTGTACTCTCAGACCCATCCTACTTCCTAATGGCCAAGAATTTCCAGTTGGACTCCTCCATTGCTGGGAAGTCATCTGTTCCTTCTGGTTCTAAAGGAAGAAGGAAACTGGTCCGTGAATGCACCAGGTTCATGGCCATGGTGTTGTGTTAGATTAAAAGGATGGCTCCTGCTGGGTACTGCAGCTATTTGGGAGATTGAGATCTGAGGATCCTAGCTCAAAGCCAGTCAAGGCAGAAAAGTCCAAAAGACTGTATCTCCAATCAAATAGTAAAATGTTAGGGTGGTGGTGTGGCTAAAATGGGAACATGTCAGCCATTAGTCAAAGAGCTCAGCAAGAGTATGCAGCACTGAGTTCAAGCCCCACTATGGGCACAAGAAAACAACAACAACAACAAACTGATTCTCCCAAATCAACCTGCCACAAGGTTTTTATATTAAAGAAGTTTTATCGTTGTCTTATTTATTTCTGGCATTTCTCAAACTATTTTTTATTTCTTTGTTTATGGCATTACAACATAATCTTTGAACTTTTTTTCATAATCCACGTATACATTTTCCTTCAGAATCGTGTCATTGCTTATGTGATTATAAACCCATTCTCTTTTAGAAAGAACCCAGATCCATTTATTTTCATATACGTTCTATGGCCTCAGTGTTTGCATTTAAGAAGAAAGTTTCAATGCTAGTTGTAAATGAAGCTCGGAAATTCTGATCTTGTCCCTTCTCATATTGTCCCAAGCTTATTATTTTTTCTTCATGTTTTCAATTAGTTGGCATTCATCAAGATACATTCCTAAACCCATACTCTGTTGTACACTGTGGTGGACACAAATGAAGAGTTTCTATTGGAATGAGCTCAACATTATAATAGGAGACAGAACAACATAGTTGATCCTGTAAGAAAATTTTGACATTTTTCCTGAGCGTTAGGGAGTTAGGGAAAGCATGAGGAGTGAGCAGGACAGATTGGAGGTCAAATGGGGGAGAGGGGAATTCATGATTTTAACAGAAGCATGGAGGAGAACAGTACATGGAACTTGACATTCCTTCCATTGGAATACAGGATAGAAAAAGTTGTCCAAGATACTAGAGACATTCGAATCACACCACACAGAGGTCTTGAAAACCAGACAGTGAAGTACCCAATTAGTCCGAATAAATTCATCCTATGGATTTTTGAAAGGTATCAGACAAAGACGTGTTTTAGGAACTGTATCATCAAATGGAATTTTGTTTGGAGAAGCATCTAAGTAGTTCTCTATTTCTAAGTTTTAGAAGCAAAGATAAAAAGTTACTCAGATATCTTTCTGTACAATCAAGAAACCTTCCAAGAATAACTGAAAAATTGAAACACATCTACAGTTTTCTCATCTTAACTATAAAAAATTATCAATCCTCACATCATAGAAAGAGTGGTTTACATTGTCCTTTGTTTCCATTTATTACAAAACAAAACGGTATAAATGCTCTCCTTCCAGTCCTTTGCTCTCTCCTGGCCACTCGTTGAAGCCCAGAGGCAGAAAAAAAAAGCCCTTAAAATTCTAATTAATCAAATATGAACAGAAAGTAATATGGATCCAAGAGATTCCCAGGCATTATATATTTTGGAATACATCTTATCCTTCTGTTACATTTTAAACTGCTTTTCAGGCTCACAATTTTCTCTTTGGAAGGACCTCACATTTTCAATCACCAGGGATAACTAATTTCTATTCACACATTAGACGTTTTGCTGCTGTAAAACTGTATTTGAACTTCAAGTCGATTTTCCCCCTGCTGCATGAATTCTCTCAACCACACTTCATGGTTCAAATAGCGTTGCTCTTCACGGTTTCTCCTGGAGGCAAAGTGAACTTCATAGAGACAATTGATGACCAACCTTCCCCCACAGAGGTTTCATGGGCCTGAAACAGTGGAGCCAGCCCTGTGTGATTTCCATAAACCGAGGAGACCTAGATCCTAATGAATTGGAATTCATTCTAACATATTTCCACAAAATGCTATTATTTCTGCTACCAAGTTAGCTAAACATGTCTAGATATAATTCATCTTAAAATACCAAACATTGAATATGAGAGTTTTAGGTTAACAGTCATCAGATGGAGCAAGATGTCCAGGTATTCCTAAGGTTTGTATTTGTACTACAGTTAATATGGAGTTTCATTCTAAATCGGACCCCCTAGCTTTTTATGGCCAGATTATTTGAATAAAAAATTTCCTCCTTTTGACATAGTCTCAGGCAGTGTTTTTCTTGACTTTTATACAATGAAGTGTTTTACTGGAGCTGCTGGTAGAACAGGTAAAAGTTTTCAAATCAATGTAGTCAGAGACTTTTGCAGAAACATTCACTTTTCATAGAGTTATAGTTCATGTAAATGTACATTCAAGTATTTAACTCCTAGTAATATCCATTCAGTGATACTTACCTAAAAAGAAAAATCACTATTTTGGTTCTAATCCAAGCATTTGAACAGCATGATTATGTTCTTATAAAAAACAAAAAGCAAACATTGTTGTTGCTGTGTATTTCAAGATCTTAATAAGAATAGTTGAAAATATGTGTTAGAATAGGTCAAAAAGTAAATACAAACCTGGTGTGTTGGCACACTCTATAATACTCATTACTTGGAAATCAGAGACAGGAGGATCATGTGTTTGAGTCCAGCTTGGGAAAAACTGCAAAACCAAAGAGCTGGGGTATGGCTCAAATAGGAAGACTCAGTTCAATACCCAGTACTGACAAAAATGAAGGAGAAGCACCATTTGATTATAGCTAAGGAAAACTGTTTTAAGCACACTATATGTAAAAAAAAAAAAAAAGGTATTCTACAGTAAACCTCAGTAGACTAAGAATCCATTGGAATAAACATGTACACACATAGCACTCATTCAAGCTATTTGAATGAGTGACTAATGCTACAATATAAATTATAAATAAATACAACAGCTAAGAGCAATGTGATGGCCTGGATACTGTCTGGTGATTGTATATCTCGTGGCTGACAGATTACCCAAAATGGTTTCAGAAAATTTTTGCAGAAAGTTAAAAAATAAACTTTAAAAGTATCCTGTTGTTTCACATAAAAGTAATAATGTATATTAGTAATTATTGTTTGGAGTGTAGTTCAAAGTAAAACTCCAGACAATTATGGTGTGAAAGTTGTGAGAAAAAATAGCAGTAACTTTTGTGCAGATTTACTATGGAGTTGTGCAATATTGTTTGATGTTGCCTGTAAGAAACAAACCTTAATTAGAAGAACACACTTTGGAGATAAGTAAAAGAATATGATAAGTAGATTTTTTTAACCTGTAGCAAGGTAGACTTTTTCAACCTGAAGTCATTCAGCAGAGAAGAAAGATCAGAGCACACAGGTCCCGAAGGAGAGTCCAGTGTATTGGATAGAGAAAAAAACCCACAAACTGAGCTCCTAAATCAGTGATTTCAACAGAGTGGCAGCAGCAAATCTCCCTTCACCAGCAGAGCAGAGGCCATGGCCTGTTGAACCTTTCTATAATCTACTTCATCCCTGGGAGCCTTACCCATACCAACTTGGTGTGAATGTGCCAGCTCAGGAGAGAAATTTACTGGCAGAGTAGAATTGCCATATGGCTACCTTTGAAAAATTATATCTAATCAGCAGGCTCCTATACACCCAAAGGAGAAGGTTGGGCTGAAAAGAAACAGCATATATTTGGAATTTCTCTTTAATTCAATGGACTATAGTGCTGAGCGAGCTGCTCAGAAAAGTTCAGGAATTAAGTTCTATTTAGAAATCTAATTGGAAGAGCATGGTACCCCTTCACCAGGCTTTGTGTGGGCATATCCTGCCAACATATCTTATCTAGTGTTATCTCCTTTCTCTGTAACAACTGAACTATATACCTACACACAAATATACTGGTGATGTTCAAACACCATTCCATTCATCTTCTCTATCTTCCTTACTTAATATCTCTTTCCTCACCTTTCCTTCACTTAAAAAATATTTTATATTGGTTCTTCAAGAGGGTATTCCATTGTTACACCTTATCATATGTTTATACTGTATAATTCTACCTACTCTTTTTTTCCAAAGGCTGCACATAGCACTCATATCCTTCTCATCCCCTGTGATACATGATCATATTCAAACATGAGGTTCAGTGGGATCTTACTGTTTTGCATTGGTGATGACAGACACCCAAGAGCTTCAGTGAGCAACAGACATAATCCTGCAATACTCAGTCCTGTGAGAATGTAGAAAAGAACCCAACAGAAAGACTTCAGTTGACCAAAAACATAAGGAACAAACAAACAAACATTACAAATGATATACCCAAATACAGAAATAAAAGAAATATGAGAAACTAAGGAAATAAAAAGCTTCTAAAAACCACTAATTACACAAGGGACCGTAATAATAGTGAAGTGGAAAAAATCTCATACACTGAGCTCAAAGCACTCTGATGTGAAAAATGTTCAAAGAAATCAAAAAGGACATTTATAAGACACTATTGAGAGATTACAAGCAAAAAATAACAAAGTCCAATGAGCAATAGATATAGATAAATATCAAGTCAACACAAATACACAGCTAAATAAATTTAAAGAGAATATTGCTAAACACAACTAAAAACAGTCAAAAAAGACACATATGAAGTAAAGAAGTCAATGATGACATGAAAATAGTATCTCCATAAAGAGACTATAATCTTGCAAAACAAACTGAAGGGCAAGAGAAGAAAATAAAATGGAAAGCCTGTTCAAAAATGCAGATGCAATAAAAGAATTTCAATGTGTGAAGTTAGAATAGGAAAAGTAAAAAATACAAAGAAAATACAATAAGAAATCAATGGAATATGGAAGGAATTTGCCAAAATGGATGGATGAAATTTTTTTTTTTGGGTCCGGTCGTGGGGCCTGAACTCTGGGCCTGG
>NW_012267272.1:10122586-10270081 GCF_000151885.1 Dipodomys ordii | reverse complement strand
GGCCTGAACTCTGGGCCTGGGCGCTGTCCCTCAGCTCTTCAGCTCAAGGCTAGCACTCTACCACTTGAGCCACAGCTCCACTTCCGGCTTTTTTCTTTTTTTTGCTTATGTGGTGCTGAGGAATCGAACCCAGGGCCTCGAGCATGCAAGGCAAGCGCTCTACCACTGAGCCACCTTCCTAGCCCAGATGGATGAAATTTAAAAGACCAAACATTAATAGTGAACATAGTAAAGGTAAAGAAATAGCTAAATCCATAGAATATACATTCAAACAAAGAACAGATAATGATGAATTGAATCAAAAGCAAGACTTGATCATCTATCATCTATAAGAGACACTCCATCTGCCAAAAATAAAAATTTATTTATGCTAAAATTTTTGAAAAATATGTTCTGGCTGATTGAGACTGAAAGCAAGTCCAAATAGCTAAATCAAATCCAATAAAGTAGATTGAAAATGAAAATTAGAACAGAAAAAGGTCATTTCATATTGCTATGTCTATCAAGAGAATATAACAATTCTTTACATTTATACAACAAATATTGTTATACTAAATTTATTAAACAAATACTATTAAATTTAAAACCAGAACTCAACACAATGCTGTGAGGAGATTTTAACACTACATTCTCACCAATTGATGGGTCATACAGGAAAAAGAAAAGGAAAGACAGAAAAAGAAACATAACTCAGATTTAAATTACACCATAGGTTTTTGGCCTTGATGGTATCTATGGATTATTTTATCCAGCTATTACACTAGTCACAGTCTTCTCAGTAACCCATAGAACTTTCTCTATATAGATCAGTATATAGTCTCAGTAAACTAAAAAAAATACTCCTCAGTATTCTCTCAGAAAAAATGGGGTAAAATTGAAGATTATTAGAAAAAGAACTGACAAAAATGTTTAAATATGTGGAGATAGAGCAACACACTGCCAAATGATGAGTGTGAGAAAGGAAATGAAGAGTTTTTAGGCTCCAAATAATATGGAAACAGGACTTTCCAGATCATCTGGGACGTAACACTTTTAAGAAGAAAATCCATAGTTATTAGGTGGAGGGATCTACTATAAGACCAGAACCCATTACCGGAAGCAGAGGAAACATGAGATGTCACTGGGATGGGTAGAAGCCACCGGATTCGAATTTCAGTAGCTCAGAAAATAGGAGAATTGACAAATGGAAATACATCCATCTTAAAAGCTGTTGCATAAGGAAGTATATAGCTACAAATACAGCCTACAGAATAGGAGAAAACCTTTGCCAGCCAGATGAACATCTAACAAGGTTCTAATAACCAAAATATACCAAGAACTCAAGAACTCAAAACCTCCAATCCAAGACCCAATAAATTGAACTAATTTAGTAGTCAATGGTGCTGACTAGACACTTCTCAGAATTAGATGGGTTCTCTCACTACATGAAGAATCATCCCTGCCTATAATGGAAATGCAAATCAAAATAAAATTGAGATTTTCATCTCATGGCAGTCAGAATGACTATCATCAAACATATACAACCACAAATGCTGGTGAGAATATGAGGGGAAAAAAGGTACCCTTACTGTTTGGTGGGAATGTAAACTAGTGCAAACACTGAAAATCAAGGTGGTGATTCCTCCAAAAATGAAACACAGAGCTATCCTGTGATCCAATACTACTGCTGGACATTTATCTGAAAGCTACCATGCAAGGATACAACAAAGGTATCCGTACACCCATGTTCATTGCAGCATTCTTCAAATTTACCTGGAAACAGCCTAGGTGTCCTACTATGGACAAAATGTACAAATTTGTATACACACATACATACATGTGTATACATAGATGGATACACATATGCATATACATGATTGCATATACATGATTATATATGTTTATATCATAGGATTGTACTCAGCCATTCGGAAGAATAAAAAATTAAGTCATGTGCACTAATCAATGAATGGAACAGGGAACCTAGGAAAAGAAGTTATAATACTCAATGTAAATGGGTGATACAGGAAGTGGGAAATGTGTCATGACTATGGGGGAAGTGATAGAGTTGATACAGACAAATACCAAAGGGATGCCTTATCAGGAAGCGCTGATCACATAAATGGACAGATTAAGTTGAAATCTCCATGTATAAATGCTTGAAGATTAAATTATACACATGTAATTATACACTTGCAAATCCTTTTAAAACAAGAACTAAAAAAAACAGCAAATGGGAAGAAATCAATTGAAATGGGGAGCACAAAAGAAACTATACCAAAATATCCAATGATAAATAATATTCATATTTTAAACTTTTGGTGTTGAAAATAGACCTAACACCAGGAAATGGATATTGATATCATAGGTCAGAAAAATAAATTGCTGGTATCATAATACATAATTGGGGAATTGAGAAGAAGCAAGGGAAAGAAAGGAGACCAAACTGTGTAAAACCACTGTTAGGGGGTTGGAAAGGTGGCTCAGTGCATGCATGAGGCCCTGGGTTCGATTCCTCAGCAACACATAAGCAGAAAAAACAGGAAGTGGCGCTGTGGCTCAAGTGGTAGAGTGCTTGCCATGAGCTGAAGAGCTGAGGGACAGCACGCAGGCCCAGAGTTCAGGCCCCACGACCAACAAAAAGAAAAAATGATAATAATAAAATAAAACCACTGTTAATTCCATGGAACCAATTTGGTGGTAAAAGAAGGAAAGCAGGGAAATAGGGTTTTAGTCTCAGGGAACCATTTCCCTCTGTCTCAGAGGTGGGTAGTGCAGCCAGATACCAACTGTGCCTGAATCTCCCTTCAACACCAAATGTGCCTGAATCTCCTCCCTCACTCCCGCCCATCCGTACTCTCTGATCAAAGTCAGGGCCATCTCTAGCCTGCTTCTGACCCGCTCTCTCCTGATTAATAAGATATTCATGATTGGAGAAATGATGAATTCTCAGGGAGACTGTGTATCAGAGTTGTCATGGGAAAGATTATCTTGAAAAATAGAATAGTATTATGATACTTAACAGGGAAATATTTTCAGCCTGAAATTTAGGACAATGAAGCCCAGGGAAAGCCAAAATGCAGCAAATTAGAGGAGGGGAGGGAAATGATAAAGGATGCCACATAACTTCATTCATTAAAATGCTTATTAATATAAGAATCCGCACTCATTTATATATTTACATGCATGCATATATATGAATATAGACACAAATATCCTTTAGCCTCTAAACATTTCTAACGTGCACACAGATTAGATTTTTTACAGGAAAGCAGTGAAGTGATATCTGAAGAGACACATAGAATCACATTTGAAAAGGACATATATATGTATGTATATATATATATATATATATATACTTGAGTGATAAAAATAAGAAACAAAGGACACCAGACTTGTCAGAATATATTCATTTTCTCACATTCATCCCCCAAACACACGCAGTGCTTCTGTAAGGAGAGCTCTGGAAATCAATGCCGTAAATGAAGTATTGCTGGTACCCCTCTATCATCTCAGCTGTGGTGTGAGTGAAGAGGGTAATGTCTCCATAAATTATGTTGGGCTTCCATCTCTTTTATCCCCATTCCAAACAGATGAGCAATTTCTGAAAGCAACTGTAGATGATGCACTTTTACCTCTTCATCAGAAACGTATAAAAATGAAATATACTGTGATATTTATTACCACCTGTATTATAAAGCACCAAGACGATCCAGTACAAATGGCTTTTTCCTCTCTGGCACCGACCTTCAAAAGTGATGATGTGCAAACCCCAGACTTTATGACAGCTTAACTAGAAATACATTACAGCTGCTGTATTAATATGTAGTTGAAGCTTTTCTATAACGTTTGAGTATGAAAAGAAATTCGGAACCTGTGATCTGCTATAAACTTTAAATATGCAGAAAATATGTTCGCAAAAGCAGCAGGAGGAAGTTGAGATAATGTTTACATGAAATGATGCTGCCCTTCTGCTTAGCCTCAAACCTTCATGGTAGTTTTCACAGAACATAAATTCAATATCAACCATCTAATGACTCGTCTCACCTACTGCACAGCAAATAAGAAGAGGTATCTGGGCATAAGTAGGCAATTATACATGCACACCTGATGTGTGGTGGTTACTGCTTTCTGTTCCTAAGAATGGTGACATGCAAATGCTTCAGTAAAGATCTATTTAACAACCACAGAACATCAATGAGCACTTTTCAGAGAGCAAATGCTGAGTAGAAAATAAAAGAATAAGCATCACTTTGAAAATAACCAATTTATTTTCCTCCCTGTACCTTCAAAGTACTTCCTTATGTACAACTACTATGGTGCTACATAGTCAGTAGCTCATTTAACAACTAAAATCTGTTTAGTCAATATTTTGGCTTTAATGTGGACAAAATATTTTCCTGATGTCTAAATGAGGCTCTAGGGTGCAAACCAAATGCATACTTTATAGGATCTATCATTCATTTTCAGACATCCTCAAACAGAAGCAGAATTTACTTTTCTGCTGATGGTGAAGGAGTGTATGATATTTTTGTAAGTCTGTGCTCTCAAACAGAGCAGATATTTGTGACCCTAACAGAGTTGTTCATTTCAACAGCATCACCAGCTTTTACAAGTCATCTGCATAATAGAAAGTAGAAGGAAACAAGCTATATGGCTTACTAGATGATTACACTCTTTCTGAATGTCACTTTCTACATAGTCGACTACTGGGTTAATTTCTTTAAAGATAATATCAGTTACTTATCCTCAAAAGAAGTACCAGCCACCAAAAGGTCAAGAAAGATCCAGGCTGTTAATTCATGGTTTGCAAGAGTATGAAACCAAACTAACATTCCAGTATGACATTTCAAGCAGTGGAAAAAGCAAACGAATTGTTGGGAGTAACCTGTCATGGACCACACTCAATGGTAAGCATTTTGCCCCTATTATTTCAATTAATTTCTCAGAGGAAGATAAAAGCACTGTTAGCCTAGGTTTCAGCTGAAGAAATCAACTGCCTGACAGTGGTAGTTGACAGTGTGGAGTCTGGAAACCCATCTGCTCAGCTTCAAAGAGAAAGAGGACCTCCTTCCCCCTGCTCCACATGGAAGCCAGGGAAGGAAAAGTGTTGCAATTTGTAACTAAAGTGCCACGGAGGACACAACAAATGAAGCAAACCTACCGTAATCTGAGAAAGATCTCTGAGGATGGAGAAGTTGAAATAATAACTCTGCATGACTGAAAATATTTCATTCTGATTCTCTGGCCTGCGTGCTTTATCTCTGCTCATTATATTTGCTCTTTGATGTAACGTCGTAAAAGTGGCTTTAGCCTAATTACCGCTACACTACTGCACAATGGTTACAAAATTCCTGATGTGTCTTTCCAACGTCAGAAACGGCGAGTAGATAAGGCGCTTTAAAATTGAGGCACAGAATTAATCGATAGAAAATCAGATTTCAAATTTCGTTTGTCCATCACAAAAGCCGCATCTCAAGTATGATAGACACATCATTGTCACCACAAACATACATTTCCACTACTGCCAAAGATGTCAGCATGCCAGGCCTCTCTGGAGCAAAGACCAGCACATGTTGGTGCAGAGCCAGAATGACATGGATTGTAAACTTCCGTACATAAACTTTCAGAGAACAGAGGCGTATTTATTTCTTCATGCACTGTTGCAGGCTGCTTTTGTGCATCAAAGTTGCACTGAGTGTGCACGATAGATTTTTATGCCTTGCCATCTTTGAAATATTTAACGTCTACCTTCTTACAGAAAACATTTGACAGTGCCTGGGCACCACGGAAATGAAATACTCAAACTTGAATGCTGACAGAAACCAGCGTGTCTATGCACTCTTAATTGTCTGCAAGACTACAATTATATAATAATGAATCTGACCAGACGCAATCGATCTTTTTTTTAAAGAAGTTATTGTCAAGGTCATGTACAGAGGGGTTACAGTTACATATGTAAGGTAGTGGGTATATGTCTTGTCGACCTTATTACATACTTTTGTGGGGACTGCAATTAGAGAATGTAAAGCACTCAGCTCAATGATTTATGTGTTGCTAATTTTCAAAATAGATGGTTAAGCAGTTATTATTATTTGTATTATTATTATTGTAACTTGTGGAATATGAAGGCTTCTTCTTCTTCAAATCTCAAGTCAATCATGATTCAAGAGACAGACAAGACCATCAAAGGCACAAGGAATTGTAGGCATGATGGCTAAATGAACCATTTCCAATGATTCATTTATCAGTTACATTTCTTGAAGTTACATATATCCATTTATATGGTTTTCTGTCTAATATTCAGGCATACGTGCATATCTGAAATATCTCGTGCCTATAAAGCAACAAACCAAATTTTATCTAAGATTCATTTGGTGCCTGCGTTCTGTGTGAATCTGCAGATAGGGTAAATGTGTACTCCAAATATGTTATTACCCCCATCCCAAATCATGAAAGTAAACTCCTTCATTTGATCATGATGAACATTTGTGACTTCAAGATTAAGATTTTCTTTATAGAAGAGTTTATGGTGTCTAAGGATAGCCTAGCCTTTTGGCCTTTAAAAGAATACTGAGTAGAAGGGTTGGGGTAGAGCACTTTTCTAGCAAGTGCATGACCCTGAGTTCAAACCTCAGAATTACCCCTGGAAATACTTCTAGGTAGTATCAAACAATATTTACACAACTCTGTCAGTAAAAGGGTCATTTGCAGTAACAACAGAGGATATACCATAGAGGGAAGAAAATACAAAAGAAACAAAAAATCACATAGCACATTAAAAACAACAAAGTAAAACCTCTGTGTCCATGTCTTGGAGTTCACTTTGTTTAGTATCATCTTATATGGTCATATGTACATAAGTATTGAGCTATTCTGCTCATCTGCAAAGATTATCCAAGACATATACACATTATTGCAAATAGGAGACACCACGGGACCTATGTTTCTTTGGGTCTGGCTTACTTAGTATGATTTTTTTCCAAGTCTTTTCATTTCCTTACAAAAGGGGCGTTGTCATTCTTTCGGATGAAAGCATAGAATTCTAGTGTGTGTGTGTGTGTGTGTGTGTGTGTGTGTGTGTGTGTGTGGTGTATAACACATTTTCTTGATCCATTCATCTACTGAGGGGCATTTGGGTTGGTTCCTCTGTTGTTACTGTGTTTGATTTTGGTACCCCAGTATTGTATATACATTTATTTGAATTAGGGGAGGGAAGGGGAACAACAGAATGGTGAGACAAAGGATAAGGGGGAAGCAAAGAATCAGTGACATACACAAGACAATATATTGAAATGATCTGTACAACTTAGGGGGGATTGAAGGGGAGGGAAAGTAGCAGAAAATTGAGGGATAGGGTAACAAGGTTGACAAGAAATGGACTCATTACCTTAAATATGTGAGTGAAACCCCTCCGTATATCCCCTTGACAATAAAAAAAATTGAAAGAAAAAAGGGTCACTTGCAAATGGCTACCTAAAAACTGTAAAGAGAAGATAGAAATAAGTGTGCTCTTTCCCTTTCTCTTTCTGTTCTTTCTGTTTGGGGACTGTTTACAATCCTGAACCATCCACTTTCAGCTGACTTACTCCAAAGAACTCAATTTTCTCACATAATTCCATCACTCACTGCCTTCTTCCCGAAATATATCTCCCAGACTGATGCCCCATTTCTATAAAGAGTAACTAGCAATGGGTCAAAATGACATTAGGTCCAATGGGAAAACCTCATAGTAAGTTGCATACACTGTTTCCAGTTTCACCTTTCACTCTTAGTCAATCACAAACAACTTTTAATATCACTTAATATTTATGCCGATGCTCTCATTATTTCCCTAAAATATGACATATCAAATTTCCAAAAGAGTCTTGCATAAAATAGAGAAGGCAGAAGTAGAAGTTTACCAAACAAGCCAAGGATAGAGACCAAGCCAATACTATGCTGACAATATGCTTCGTGTTCAGTATTGTCCAATCCACTCTATAAGTGGTAATTTTGTGTGTTTGCAAGCACACTTTCAAGGCAGTTATTAAAAACTGTCTTTTAATTCCAGCAAAGGCTGTTTTCTTATATTTTTATTGTAAAAATACTGTACAGAGGGGTTATAGTTACATGAGCAAGGTAATGAGTACATTTCCTATCAAGCATTGTTACTTCCTCCTTTGTTTTTCCCCTGTCATCCCTTCCCTCCCACTTCCATAACACGCCCCCTACCCCCACACTGCCTAAATTGTCAAGTTTGTTTTCAACATAGTGTCTTGTTCATATCATTGTTAGAATGGGTTAACCTGCATCCTTACTTAAACATTTGTTTTTTTCCCCTTCCCCTCCCCAAATTAGAAAAGTGTATATACAAGATGCAGGGTACCAACATCAAATACTGGAAAATGAGCTATACCATGGGAGAGGAACATACAAAGAAACAAAAAAATCACATGGTACATTATAAATTCGTTAGAAACAATAGCAAGAAAAAAAAGATATTTGTGTCCCTATCTTGGGGTTCATTTTGCTTAACATCATCTTATCTGGTCATATGTACATAGCTTTAATTCCAGGCTCAAAGAAATTAGTAAGTGGCTTCAGATAACAGAATAAGTGACAGAACTGGGATTCCTCTTGATTCTGTCTGAGGTCTAGGTTTCTACCTTTTCCAGTACACTGCACTATCTGTTGTTCTTTAATCTGCAGTGCATGCTATTTTATATGGTAGACATTTTACCGTGTTAAATATGATCATGCAATTTGTCTCATTTGCACATCTAGCAGCATAAATTTGATGCATGCATGGAGTCAAATATCCCTGCAATGGATTTGTATGGTAGATCCATGTTTAGATCTGTAAACTAGCTTTTATCTTCACTTGGGTATCTGAAAGCCGTTCCTGTACAGCAGCTGGCCAGGCTTCTGGTGTTTGCTTGCTTGGATTCACTGCCTGACATGACACCTGTGTGCTACCTCACGCACAGGCTTTCTGGGATACATGCTTCCTGGAGTCCCAGAGCATTTATCTTAATCTGGAGCACCTGGAGGTAAATGGGACCCCGCACTATCCACAAGATGAAACCTGGCCTTGTTGATTATTTCTGATGACTTCAGAGATCGGATCGCTCCCAGTTAATCATCTTGGCAGATGATTTCAGACTTCTGCCATTTGTACCCAGGAGAAAAGCATTACAGCATTTCAGATTTCTGTTTGTTTGTGAAGAGCCCCAAGTTTAAAATTTTGCTTTTTCGGAGTTTAATGAAGCTTGAAATTGGTGACCTACGGAATATTTTACATTCTAATGCATTTTCTGGATAATAACAGTGCTTGAATGTTTTTGTCTAACTTGCAAAGATATGTTTCATTGTTCCAATTTGGCCAGTTAGAAAACACATACAATGAGTTTAAAGAATTACCCAGTCACCAAACAATAGATGTATGGGTATATTTGGACAGCTATAACATAAATGTCATAAGCAGAATGGATTATAAACAAAAGAAATTTGATTGTCACCATTATAGAGGATGGAAAATTGGAGATAAAATTGAAAGCAGACTCAGTATCCGGTAAGGACATTTTCCTCAGAAATAGTGCTTCCTACTTTCTCCTCACTCAGGAGAATGGGCATTTAGGCTCCATGTGGAGATAGATAGATAGATAGATAGATAGATAGATAGATAGATAGATAGATAGATAGATAGATAGATAGATTATAGATATGTGTATATAATTTGTTATTACGTGTGTTGTACAGCAGGGTTATCATTTCATAAGTCAGTTCAATGTCACCCTTTCCTCTTACCCTTTCCCAATTTCCACTCCCGTCCCTGCCCCCAAGTTGCATAGTTGGCTACTGAATAACATGACAGTATTTGTTCACTCTTCCTCCCTCGCTGTAACCCTCTTTAACCTCCGAAGAAAAGAGAGAAGAAAAAAATGAAAGCAAAAGCAAACACTACCAACAACAACAAGAGCAACAACAAGATCAACAACAACAACAAAGAGTCATGCTTCCATTTCCTGGTATTTAGATAAATAGCATTTTAAATATTCAGAGTGTAACCTCCTGTGTAAGTTATCATGTCTAGTTGTATTTTAGATCTAGCTTCTGTATAGGGAGGAACCATGTCATTTGTCTCTCTGAGCTTGGCTTACCTCACTTAACTTGATTTGTTCTAGGTCCATCCATTACCCTGCAAATGATATGATGTTATTCTTTCTAAAGGTTGAGTAAAATTCCATTGAGTATGGTACTACATTTTTATCCACTCATTTATATATTGTAAAGTATCTGGGCAGTTTCCACAAATTGATTAGTGTAGCAATGAACATGGATGTGCAGGTGTCTTTACAGTATCCTGGCTTGTGATGTTCTGTATAGATACTCGAGAGTGTTAAGGCATGTTTTTTGAGAAGCCTCTAAACCACAAGTGGCTTTAATAAAAAAGAACTCTAATTTCATTCTTAGGGGTTACTCCCATGATGTAATCAACTCTAAAAGACTACATCTCTTAATATTTTACATTAATGATTTGTTTTCTATCAATTATAGAGAAGCAGCGTACAGCCTGTGGCAGGGGCCATGCATTCAATTTAAATTGAGATTGATAATAAGCAAGATACGCTAAGCAATGGGTGATGAGAGGCAAAACCCCAAGACTAGAAACACATTTCTGGGTCCAGTTCTTTATGGAACCCACAGGCCAATGTGTTCAACAGAAATGTTCAGATCCCTCAGGCTTCTCAACACCTGCGGAAGCATCTACACATCGTTAGTTTTTATGGTATCCATTCTGTCACCTTGAGATAACTTGATGAATTTTTTCTGAGAATACCCAGTATCAGAGTCCTATCAACTAGATCAGACTATTTCAGGATGGCATCAAGTACGAAATAGAACTCTCATAGTAGATGACTAGTAAATATGTGAGTTGGAATCAAAAATCAGGATGATTGAGATGGTAGTAGAGACGATGATCATGACAACATTTGGATGAGGGGAAAGATTACAAAGAAAGTGGGAAGAAATCCCAGGCAAACTCTCTTAAATTTTTAAGAGTAGAAAACTACTGGAAACTACACGAGAAGCAACACCAATACCTGCTGGTATCTCTGTAGACCTGTCCTATAGGTAATGTCTGTATAAGTTATTGCCATCCTGACAGACAAAGTAACCAGTAAGCTTAGCAAGAGCATTATAGTTAAATATATATTTGTGGACAGACAACCAAATAATGTCAGTCTTCACTGGTTCAGAATGGGTGCAAAGGAGCATTTCTCAAATACTTGCATTTCATAAAATCAAGTTTTATTGCAAAAACTCTTAAAACAATAATCAAAATTATTCTCTGTAAGGAATAATTCAATTTGAAAAAACACACTGCACGATAAACACAACGAATCATATTTGGTCTTCGTAGCATCAATGTTATCACTGAAAATTTCTGCTATTGTATGAAAGAATCAGATCTGGTAGATTGAAATAAAGACAGAATAGAAAAATCATTTCAAATTGAACGGAGTGCACAGGAGAAGCTAGGAGCCATTTATCAATGGATCTATAAAAATACACAAGCATCTGACATATCTAAGATCACAAAGCAGATTAAATAAATAAACAAAAATGTGGGTTATTCCTTAAAGGCCATTATGCATATTTTCTGGATAATTTAATTTATGGAGCCTAGAAAGGGAAAATACACTCCCATAAGTCAGCAGTTTCCTGCATGACTGTGCTTTTCAAACTTCATCTCACAGGTATAGGAAGATCATTTACATCAAATAAATTTTCATTTTATAGGGAAATCACAAGCACCAAAATGTCCCAACAAAATATAACTGCAAAGTAGTTAAGCGAAACCACGAATACCTCCTGTGAAAGTGCTAGCAGTTTGTCAAAAAAAAAAAATAAAAGTTACACCAAGGAAGATGATTCAGGTGAACCATGAACATGCACCTTCTACTTGTTTCTACAACATTCCTGAGCCATGCTGAAAGGTTCTGAATATAAAGATGGAGAAGAAGGAAGGGAAGGAAGGAAGGAAGGAAGGAAGGAAGGAAGGAAGGAAGGAAGGAAGGAAGGAAGGAAGGAAGGAAGGAAGGAAGATTTTTTTATACAAGCTTTTTGGTGGAAGCAAATGTATTTTGGCTATTAATGTCTGATTAGAGGTAGAAAACATAATTTTAAGGTCTCAGTGCTCCATGTTCTTTGTGTAACCTATGTGTGCCCTTGATGGACAAATAGAGTTCCATGATGCCTTCTTGAAAATTACCTCTTCTGGCCTCTAATGTTATAGCTGAAGTAGTAAATGCTTCGCCAGATTGGATTTGGATACAGGTTAGAATTCAATATAAAAATATATCAGCAACACAGTTGAAGGCTTATGCTCTGTTTTTATTTTCCCCCCAAGCAAAATAGTGGTTCCAAGTTCCTACTGCTAGATATTCTGATTTAATTGGTTTGTCACGTGACCTACTGTGTATGTGTGTGTGTGTGTATTTAAAACACTTCAAATGATAATGACATGCAGCAAAGATGTACTCTACTGATTACTGTCAAATTCCTACAAGATTGTGTCATACTTGAAAATTTCATATGCCACTTTCATAAAATACTCAAAGCCTGTCAGCACATATCTAAGATTCCTTAAATGAAATAATTTGTAATCACACTGACCTCTCCTCTCAGTCTTTTCCTTCTAACTTTCTTTTGTTTGTTTCCTTGTTTACATGCTTTATTGTAATTATGTCCTCAATTAGCTAGAATAAATGCTTCAGGGAGATTGCTGCATATTTCGTTTTAAAAGAAATGATCAAAATTCTAACCTTCTTCTTAACACCACACTTTCCCTACATTTTAGTGATGGAATGTCACAATGAGCCATAAATAACATAATGAAGACCAAAAAAATGCTCAAGATGCATCATTCTTATAACCTGACTTCTGGAATTGAAACTACTTTGTATAACTACTTAATACAAAATAAATAAATATTTTAAAAATGAATTGAACTAACAATAATCTGGGAGATTTTACTTGTTATCTAGAAATAATTGGTTCTTACCCATTTTTAGGCAGAGATTGTTGGCAAAGAATTTTTAGGTGAGCTAGAAATTACAATATTTTCCCATTCATCCATGGAAGAGTCTTAAAGCTGTGGTTTTATAGGAGGCAGGTCCATTAATGAGAGGCGTAATGAGAAGCATTTAGATTTCCTTTCAAAGTTACCTTGTGAGCCCTGGGGTCAGCTAAGGGTTTCTTTCACATTCTAGGATCTAAATGAACTGTAAGCTTGCATAAGGTCCCAGCCCCTCAGTCACCCATGTTTCACAGGCCAGATTACATCCAGATGCATCCTCAGCCCAGGTGCTGCCATTTTGATTCACAAATCCTCAGCTACACAAATTAGGTAGAGTTGCAAAGAGAAGTTCTCTATCCTTAATTACCAATAGGATCTGGGACATCAATCAACCTCCTTCCCCATAAGAAGAAGAATGTTTGATATATAAAAACATCTTGCTAGGGAAACAAAATGAAATTCCTGTGCTAGTGGTCTTTGGGGAAAGATTTGATCCTTCACATTGCTAGTCAGGATATAAAGAGAGAGAGAGAAAAATAGGTAGATGTAAAACTCCTTCAACTGTCATCTAGTTTCATCCACTGGCAACAGGGTCTTAAATGTTTGCAGGTGTTAAATCTTCCTTTTCTCTTCTGTCCTCTTCTTCTTTTACCATGTGTCCACATCTTCCCTGCAGCACACTTTGCAGTCTACCTTCCCAATACGCAGTTACCCCCTTCTCCTTGTCTCCTCCACCAGGTTCTGCCTTGAGCTTTAGCCTGCCTTTCCTGGAAGGCCATGGGAGGCCCCAGGTGATGTCCTCTCCTCATTCTTCATGACATGGGCCTCCCGAGCTCTCTGTCCATGCCTCTCCTTTGGTCCTGATATCTGTCTCCCCCAACAGAGAGGAAGGTCTTCCAGAGCAGGGACTCAGATATTTGTCTGTACACCAATATCGTTTAATAGGACTCTTGCTACATAAAAGTATGAGGTTTTAATAATTTACTGAATGGGTGGATGGATGAAACTACTAACATTAAGATCACTGAGTCTGCTCCCTTATATTAAAATCTATTTATCCAGAAATCCCAGTACTACTTGGGGGAGAAAGTCAGGAAGATCAGGAGTTGGGGGAGCGGGGAATATCATACTGGCTTACATGGTGGGAGTCTATCTTAGATAATAATTTAAAAGGAAATAAATAAAATTCATTTGCCAGTCACAAAGTTGCCATTGTTTGTTTGTTTGGGTTCAGAACCTTGCTATGTCACCTAGTCTGGAGTCAAGTTCAAGATCCTCCTCCATCAGCCTCTCACGGGTGAAGATTATAGCACTGGAACACCACAGGCAACACCGGGTTGGTTTCAAAATTCAAAAAGAAAATGCTTACACAACATGCAAAAAAGTATGCTGTTGATAATGTATTCCTTTTTCCTTCCTTTTCTAATGCCAGAAAGCCATAGATACGAGAATTGGGGGAAATCCTGGAGTTCAACTGCTGTCTCTATTTATATCTATGCCCTTCACAGAGAACATTTCCTCTCTTTGTAGCTGAGATGGTTTGAGTTTGGTTGTATGCCACAAGCTGAGATGACTGCATTGCTGGGAGACTAACACAGGGACACATCAGGATGGTCAGGCATTGGAGTGGACCAGGACACATCAGGATGGTCAGGCTTTGGAGTGGACCAGGACATAATTCAGTTGTTCTATATATCAGAAAGAAATCAGCTTCTAATTTCAGAAGCTACACCAGAGGGAGGACAATTAAGAGTCATAACAAAAGCAAGATTAGTTATTGAAGGATAGTGAAAACTGGAATATTTTTTAGCCAGTGAAAAGTCTCCCAGTTTTCAGAATCATTCAAAAGTCCTTTATGAAGAGCAAGAGTGAATGTGTGACTTTTCAATGCTCCATAAATATTAATATGTAATGCTAAGAAACACTGCAATCATCATTAGTGTATGTGTGAATTGAAAGACAATCAAAATTGGTTATTTTTATCATCATCATGTGATATATAGGAGGTATGGGCAAGCAAAATACTAGAGTCAAAGGTAATCAACATCTCACCTACTCACCGACATCCTCAGAAAGACTCAAATATTGTGAGATATTGGGATTTTCTTTAGATCATGGGATAAGGATTGAAGCTTATTTTGTTGTACATCACAAGGAGCTTTTAAGATAGTATGCAGTATCTGACAATGCATAAAACAGCAGGCAATTCTAAGTAATTCTCAAAAACAATTAGACATGAGAACAATATCAAAACTGCGTGTGTAAACTTGACATCATATATTGTCCAGTTATAACCTCATAACAAGGACCAGATTTGTCCTAAAGTAGTCAAAAATCTGCAATGGATGACAAGTTTTGGCAACATTGGGAAGCAAGCATCAAATGAATGCTCAAGAGAAACAAATCCCATAGAAACCCAGGTTTCCATTGAAAGTTTCTGGACCATGGGGAATATGGAGAACAAATCTACCCATATTCTGGAGGCCACTATGATTGGAGGAAAGAGTTTGAGGTTTAAAAAGCCAAAAATGAACAGATTTCGTAGGATACAATAGCGTCAAGAGACAGATACACAGACAGTGCTAAAAATAGTGGATTTTTCTCCTCAGCACATGCACATGAGCAAACGTCTGACATAGATATGAAACAAGGAACTTTGAGAATCAAAAAAGATCAGGACAGAGATAAGGAAATTTTCTACTAGAAAGCCTTTATACTAAGTGTAAATGATTATAATATTACTTGAATGTAGACTTTTGTAAAGTATAGATTCCACAAATGTTAGGGAAAACACAAAAGTGGCTATAAATAGTAAGTCAACATAGCATTTAGTATAGAACTATGAAAAAAACTCAACTAACCCAAAAGAAAGGCAAGATAAGAACAAAAATGATTGAATCAAAGAAGTTGGTAATCTTACCTGAAAAAGTTTGTCACCTGGCCTACCAAAAAAAATCCCTTTTTGATGTATGTTCTATTAGTATCTAAGTTTTATAAGTTAAGAAAGTGTACAGGTTACAAAACTCAAGTAGTTTGTCTAAGATCCCAAGGGAGGAGTTGGAAGAGTTAGTAGGCAAATAGGAGCCTTTACCATGCCAAACAATAGTCTCCTGAAGGTAGTTTCCTTATGAATGAGTCATTAAAATCCATCCTAATAACCTTTTTATGGCATTTTCAGGTTGGTGGATTATATAATGCTGAAGACATAGTTTATCTTGATGCATCAAAGAACCTCTAATAATAGCTCTGTAAGTAGCAGGTGAAATGAGATATAAATGATAGAAGAGATAGATGAATTAACATGTGGTTGAATCACTGCACCCAATAGGGGTTGATTAATAGGGCCATGTGAAACTAGCCTGTGTGTGTTTTCGAGGGCAACACATTGTTAATGACTGCACAAGCCTGACATATATTTAGCACTGATAAATGCTTGTGGGACTTAATTGAAACTCTAGGGAGTCCCTGATGGATTTCCATCAAGCCTTATCCTTGAGCTTGTCTTAGATGATATTAATATCAGTGACCGAAGTGGTGCCTGAAAATCCTCATTATGAAATCTGCTATAAATGTTATATTATAGTGCTGATGAATTACACATTAAAAGAGAATGGAAAAAAATATCTAATTTATCAATATTTATTCTAAGGCATTAACTGAGCAACCTCAATATAGTAGATCCTCAACCATGCACAGATACAAAATAATAATGATTAAAATATGCTTGGTGTGTGGTACAAGATGATACTTAATGGGTTTCAAGTGATATACTGGATTTAACTTTGACAAAAAGTAATAGCACAGTTTAGGATCACTGGTTAGGGGGCTGAGTTGGCATTGGATTGATTTTTAAGTCTATGGAATACTTGACAGTGTAATATTGTTAACAAAAATTTCTGGGTCAAATTTATGCTGTGTTAATAATAGAACTATGCATAGGTAAGCCAAAGACAGAATTACTCATCTCTATTCTGAGCTAATCAGACCACATCCATAGTACCATATCCAATAAGAGCACCACACCAAAATATACATGACATATACATTAGAAATTACCCAGATTAAAGTAACAAGAATACTTTTGTGTCTGTACTTTAGGGGAAAAAACGAAGGAACTATGGTTTCTCAATATTAAGAAATAAAAGCTAACAAAAACTGTAATCATTCACGAGCCATTTGTTATGTCAAAGAGAGGGTAGACTTGCTCTTTGAAGTTTCAGAATGAAAACCATGAAGAAATTATAAGGAAGCACATTTGGGCTTTATCTATGAAAGAACTTTGTAACACCTATGTCAATTTTGCAAGAAGAGTGCTCTCTCTCTCTAAGGAGACACTGAGTTTTCTCTTCAATAAAGTATATTTTTGACCCAGCTGCATGTTTGTGGAGATCAATAACTTCTAAAGTTTTTTCAACATCTGAAGAGTAAAAGACCTTTTAGCTTTAGAATAAATCATGTAATGGATAGAATGTCATCCTGGTTTTCAAAAGAGTTCATATGTTCTGAAAGAAATGCAAATATTGTATTTCCAGGAATGATAAATTTCCTCTGGAGAAAATAATCAACAAACTGAAGAAAATTAAATTCAAATGTAGCAATGTTTGTGAAATACATTTTAACAAATGGATTATATACTTTATTGTATTTATTTGAAAAACTCAGCAATTGCTAACAATAGCATGAAATAATCATTTAGATCTCAGTCACTTAGCTCATGAGTTACTATGCCATATAATTTGCCCTTTCAAATTTTAGGAAGAAGGCTGCATATCCTTAATTAAGGAAATAAGAAGATACAACAGACACCATTTTGTGTCAGTTTAATGACTTGAAAAAGAAAAATGAAATCCTAGGCATAGCAACAATCACTTTTTGTCCTTCTTTGGCCATCATGATAAAATAACATAAGACAAAAAAATTCTTGATAAGTTTTAAACATTTCCAACCAGATAATCAAAAACCTCTATGATCTTTGAACATGCTGGAGAAACTGATTAAGTATGCATCAAGATGGGTATTGGTTACACTCCTGTAATTCAATACTTGGGAGGAATGAGGAGGACCTTGAGTTCTAGCCTGGAGTATATAGCAGTAAGACATTATCTCAAAAACATTAAATATATATGCATACATATTTTAAGGAAACAAATGCATGCATACATGTTTATTTAAATATATATTTGTTTCTTAAAGATTTTGTTTCTTTTTTTTTCTATTTACTAAATTCAAAGCAGAGCCGGACGCTGGTGGCTCACACCTGTAATCCTAGCTGCTCAGGAGGCTGAGATCTGAGGATCTCGGTTCAAAGCCAGCCCAGGCAGGAAAGTCCGTGAGACTCATCATCTTCAATAAACCACTAGAAAACTGGAAGTGGCACTGTGGCTCAAGTGGTAGAACCCTCACCTTGAGCTGAAGAGCACAGGAACAGCGCTCACGACAGTTCAAGCCCTATGACTGACAAAAATCAAACAAATAAATTCAAAGCAGAACTTTGGCTTCTTAAAAAATGTCCAAAATATAAAACAAAGTTGGATATAAAACAAAGTTGTGACTAGTTTCAGAATAATGTTTTGTCCTGACATTGAAAAGAAACAAAATAGAATAAAATAACTTGGTGATTTCTCCAAAGTTTAAAACTCTCCTCATCTCTGTCTATAGATAGGTAGACAGACAGACAATTAGATAAATGGATGTGTGTGAATATTTATGTGTAAATCTATATGTATGTGTGTATACAGCTGTAGTGACTATTCTTGTCAAAGAAAGTACATTTTCTAACAATGGATATTATTATAAGATATATCTGTAAGCCATTTATAAAGACACTCAGGAGTCATTGCATTCAACTCTGACCACTGATATTTTATTTTATTTTATTGTTAAGATGTTGTACAGAGGGGTTACAGTTACATGAGTAAAGCAATGAGTACTTGACTTGTTAATCATTGTCACTCCCTCCCTTCCTTGTTGTCCCACTATCCCTTGCTCCCCCACCTCCCACACTCCTATCCCCTTTCCCCCCTTACCACCAAAGTTGTAAAGTTAATTTGGGGGGCGGGGCGGTTGTGGGGCCTGAACTCTGGGCCTGGGCACTGTCCCTCAGTTCTTCAGCTCAAGGCTAGCGCTCTATCACTTGAGCCACAGCGCCACTTCTGGCTTTTTTCTTTTTGCTTATGTGGTGCTGAGGAATCAAACCCAGAGCCTCAGGCATGCAAGACAAGCACTCTACCACTGAGCCACCTTCAAAGCCCATAAAGTTAATATTTAATAGATATGAAGAGTGTGTAATTTTGAGACCAGGAGATGCTTAAAGAACACCAATTTCCACTTGGAGATTTTGCATCCAAAAGTCAGGTATGGAGAGCTAAAACAGTTTGCTTAATAGTTGAGACTTAGTAGAAAACTGAAGCCCTGCTAGACAATTGTTTGGAGAAAGATTTTTTATGGAGCTGTATAATAATTGTAAGTGTCAAGCAAATAAAAATCATGGGCCACATCTTTATAAACAAATACAATTGAAATGCCTAGGATGTGCATTTTAGTAAGCACAAAGGACCACAGGGGACTTAAGAAATGCTCCTGTCCTTATTAAATTTTAAGTGCAGCAATCAGGGAGAGAAGATCAACACCATCATGAGTACCTCAATTAATTTTCAGTAGCTTCCTAGAGTGCTACAGACTGGAGGAATTCAGTGGGAGTCCAGTGCATGGGCAGAAAAGGGGGTCAATTCCATTTATGAATGCTGCCACACTAACTTCAGAGAGACCAGAGACTCCCTGTAAAGATGTAGCAAGTGCAAGCTCTGGAAACCCGCCTAAGAAAGATAAGCATACTTGCATATATTCATAATTCATCACTTTCCATGCCTATACAGACATACATATACAATGAAATATACTGCTTATGTTTGTGAGTGTATAGATCACCTGTTATTCATCATAGTGTTCAGGGCTGAGCTTATTCAGTGAATGGAAATTAAATCGCTTTCCAATAGAAGTAGGAGCTAAATTAATGAAGTGGGAGTTACAAACAAGATGGGTCGGAGGAATCGTGAGACTGTTCCGCAGCAGAACTGGATTAACAATGGTTTGACTGGTCCAGGAGAGCCCTTCAGACAAAGTAGGAATTCCTTAAAAGAGCCAGGGAGTGTTCAGAATGCCAGGAAAAGGACTGTGACATTGGTATGGAAGAACATAATGTATACTAAGGAATTGTAATTGACAAAAAGTGCACCTCAAAAGTACCTCTAAGTCCTGGAAGCTTAAGGAAAATCACAGCATCCTAACTGGAATTCCTGCACAGATCCTTTAAAGATATAAATAGAAGACAAGATAACCACAGGCCTTGACAGCAGAGAAAGAACGGGAGCTGTAAAATGCTAAAGGTAAGAAGGTCGACCTGGACCTTTCCTTCGCTCAACTTCATTCAAACATTGGCCACTGCCTCTGTGGCTCTGTGGCTCTGTGGTTCTAGGTGTCCACACGGATGGATACATTCATCTTGAGCCCCATAAGACACTATTAGCTGTTGGCTCTAAGTTGCTGTGAGCCCCTAGGGACTCCAAGTGTCACCTTGGTTCATCAGTGAGACTGGAAAAGAATTGGAAATTAGGTTAAGTGTGAAGTCTTGCAAATTTCCTGGTCCAGGGAGGGCAGTGCACGCACAGGACCCCTCACTGTTATCTGCAGGGCTTACACTATGCCAGTCAAATCCCCAGCCTGCCATGTGCCGGCTTTGAGGGTAAGATGACGGTAGAAATGGCCAAGACATTGGCCTCTTCGAATGTTTTTAAAAGGACCTAAAATCTGTTTATGAAGGAATTTCAAATATTAGTTCAAAAATAAAGAACTGGAGTGTTAAAACCATCATACCCTATATGATTCAACATTTTGCCTGACACAGTCAGTCTTAAGTTCAGTAGATCTTGGTGAGTAAAAGTAGATTAGAGGAAATCTTATCAGAGATTATCATCAGCCAATCACAGCATTAACATCTCTTCCGGCATACATACACTATTGAAGTCCCAAGTATCTCATATGCATTTACCTACTTATTGAGTTAATGATTATTTTTTCCCTCAATCCCCATTAATAAAAATAATAGAAGACCTGATGAACTTTGACCGTAATCACATCAGTACCTTCTCCTTGTTGAATCTCAAGGTTGTCTAGATTCTCCTTTTCTCTGACATGATATAATCTGCAGATAGCTCTTGGATTGTATAGAATGTTATGGTAGAACTGACACCAGTGCAGTATGCTGCTAGACCTGTTGAGTAATATTGTGCTAACAAACTAGTCAGCCAGGTGATAGAAGAGTCCCATAGGCAAAGTCACACAATATGGTTCAGATTGCTAGTGTTCGGTGTTCTCAAACATAGCAAATTATCACCTGTAAAAGATAAATCATGATGCCTTCGTGTGTTGTGTGTGTGGCTAGAAATGGTGAAATGTAAAAGACTAACTCCAAAATTCCCATCACTCTAAACTTCTGAATGTCTTTATGACAACGCTATGAAAAGTTTTCTATAAAAGGACAGATTGTTAATATAATAAGCCTGCCATATTTTCAGATATATTAGGTATGTTTTGACCAATTGTGCTCAAAAGTAACAATTAACTTTAGGTTTTTTTTGGGGGGGGGCTGTACTGGGATTTGAACTCAGGACCTCGAGCAGCAAATTAATTTCAACAATAAAAAAATCATCAAATCCGATGTATGTGGAGCAGCTTGTTTGGTGAGAAGTTCTCAGCTATTCCCCAAATGGATAAACCTCAGTAGGAGTGTACTGTATGCATCCTTACTAGTCATAGATCTCCTCAGTGGCAGTCTCCTTAGAATTACATACCTGTGGATTCAGAGAGTCTACTGTATTTTTACACCCATGTAAAATTTGTTCCATTCACCACATACATTCTCTATTTGCCTTTGTAGTGTAGAACAGTCCAGGACAAGAAGAAATGGATGGTGTAGCTGTCCTCTACTGGAACTCTATTGATTAACAGCAGATCATATTTAATGTAGGCAGGGTCTATAGTTGATTGAACCTTGTTTTATGCACATTACAACAACTAAAGATTTGATGAGGATCTAGGCCTCCCCGTGGGAGAAATGAAAGCCAAGTGGACGGAAGCTGAGACCCGATCATGAAAAATCAGTGCCCTCTGGTCTCACTCATGAAGTGTAGCATAAAAATAAATTAAGTCAAATTTTTTATATTAAGTGAAGTAATCCAGGCCCAAAGAAACATAGGTCCCATGGTTTCCCTTATTTGCAATTACTAGTATATGTCTGAGTCAAACAAAAAAGGTCAGACAAGTTGATGTTAAGGAAATGAACCCCAAGATTAGTATTCAAATGTTTTTTCTTGCATGCGATTGTTTCTAACACATTTATAAGATGATTTCTTTATTGCTTTGTATGTCCCTTCCCCAAGGTATAACCCCTGCTTTCACTGTATTTGATGTTGGTATAATTTGTGGAGGGGAAGGGAAAAAAACAAACCGTTTAAATAGGGATACAGGTGGACCCATTGCAACAATGAGATGTACAAGTTGTTATGTGGAAAAATGAACTCTACAACTTTGGTGGGAGGAGGGGAAGGATCGGGTAGGGCGAGGCATGAAGGGGCGGAGTGGGGTGGGGAGGGGTGGTGGAGATGGGAAGGGATGGGAAGGGGAAACAAAGGAGGAGGCAACAATGCTTGATAAGAAATGTACTCATTATCTTGTCCATGTAATTGTAACCCCTCTGTACGGTATTTTCACAATAAAAATTAATTAATTAATTAAGTCAAATTTCAACAGTTAATTCTCTGAGTATGGAGGACTAAATGTCAATCATGTTTGATATATGATGGTCTTTCAGAGAGAGAATGCCTGCCTGCCAAACTATGCAGTTGTTGGGAAGACACTTCCTCAAATTATCAGTACTTCCTGTTTTCTGATGAGATGAACATCACTTTTTTAAAGGAAAATGTACTTCTTGAGATGATTGTAAGTTTCTCTGCTGCCTTTAGAAAACCAGTAGATCCTTCTTCAATTTCACACAGCTAAAAGTGCAGTGTGCGATCTTCCTGGCAATCATTACCTTCCGAGGAAATTTTCCTCATCTATAATATTAACAATTAGTCACCTTCAATTCACGTCTACAGTAGATTGTGCTTCCTTCCTGTCACCTTGCTTATCAGTGTTATCCATCTTAAACACTAAGTAGAGATAATACCAGAAGCTCAATATGTTCTTGTCAACAGCTCTTTAAAACAGTGATAAGGAAGATAACCACTGTCCCTGGAGGATTGGAGGATTGTGGTTTTCTTTGCCAGGGACCTTTCAATATGAGATCGGAATACAAGGTCACCATTCAACCTCTAGACAGACCTTGCTTCAATCATCCCCACTCAGGTCACCAACTGCTCCCTCCATTTCTTCTGAGGACGTAGTGAATGGCTTATTGCTTATTTTTTAAGGGAATTAATTTTTCTTATGATCTCCTTATCATCATTAATGTCTGAAACCAGTTAATGAACCAGTGTCATTATATCCTATTTTTATTTTTGCTTTAATGATTTTTCTTTTCCAACCCAGCTTGAAAAGTCAAGAATCCTGAATCCTTATCCATTTCATGTGTCTGTGGCTTCAGAGAAGAGAGATCATCTTCCAGTGGATTTTTGTCCCCATTATCAGTGGAAAGAAATTACTTATTCCCATCATGTCTGACTCCTCCTCCTCAGTGGAATCCCCATGTTTCTCAGAACTGTGACTCCATTTTCTTTCCTAGCTACTCTATGCCTTCCTCTTGGCCAGACACCTGCACACACAGTTGTAGAGCGCCAGCTCTCCAGGCTGCTGCGGTCTTGCTGTAGTGCTCCAGGCGTGAGTGTGGGGACAGGGCTGCCAGATGCCCTTCCTGCACAGCACCTGAAGACTGCACTCATCCCATCTTCCTGGTCCTCTGACTCTTCTTCTGCTCTGTTTTCCCAGTTCTTATTAACATCATCATGATTCATCCAGTTGCCCAAGTTAAAAACCTGTCACCTTTACTTCTTGCCCTTCTTAATGCCTACATCCAATCAATGTCCCTGAAGAATCTGACCACTGGAAGAAGCTTTGCCTTCATTTATGTATTTGTTTGCCTTGGATTGTTTGAGGGAGGAGGTAGCCATGAAACCCAGGTTGGCTCCAACCTGTGATTCCTCTTGCTTCATCCTCAAGAAAACCATGATTGCAAGTAGGCACCACCCCACCCACACGACTTTACATTTTGTATAGCATAACAAGCCCCCGTGTTCTGTTCCCAGTGAGAATAAGCCAGGAATTCAGCTCACAAGGATAGAATTAATATTTAAACAACGTACTCCTCTCTGTCTTTGAATTTTGAATTTATCTCCAGGCTAAAATGAGTGAGATGATCTCAGTGAATTCCCACCCTGCTAATTGGCTGTATTTTCTTTAGTAAGTTAGTTTAATATGGAAATGATCCAATCTAACTCAGAAATCAACACTTGTATGGTTTTATTTAGATACACAACCATATCTCTTGTCAAACTATGGTTGTTTAAAAGAAACAATCTAGGAAAAGTTTCTGTATGATTAATGTTTTGACTAAATAAAAGAACTAAAAAGTAAAAGCTATACTTGTTATTATTCTCTCAATTTTCTTACTACCTGTAATGACACTAATTTATTACTCACTGATCTATTCTGTGTCAAGTGACCAGAAAAAATTTTAAAGTAAATATAACCTGCATTTGGGACTCAGAAATAGTTTCTTTTGACATTATTTGAATTTTTATTTCCTATCTACTATATGTAAAAGGAATGTATCAATTTCTTTATGTAGAAACATTCATGAAAGTACCTCAAAATCCACAAATTACAGCACAACGAAAATAATTTGAATATTTTTATACTCTACACAGTGTCATTATTCAATAGTGTTAGAAAAGTAGACTAGCTACTTTATAAATATTAGTTTTGTTTTTTCTTAATTTCCAGAATGAGGTTACACATTTTTTTTGAGACAGGGTCTCAGTACGTAACCCAGGAAAGCTTGGAACTTGGGATTCTAATCGCTCAGCCTCTCACGTGCTGGGAATCGGGGGGTAACACTACACTACAATTGAATTTTTCGATGCAGAGTGAAGTACAATACAATCCTTCTCAGCCAGGATGCAAATCACTCTCTTTCTATTTGGCAGTGCAGGAATGTTTTTTGTTGTTGCTATTGTTGTTTTCCAAGTTCTGTCAGTATCTGTAATTAGTTCCCAGAAGATATACTTCAGTCTTAACTTCAACAAGATCAAGATGATATTCAAAGATGAGAAGATGATTTAGAAGTGGCTCTGGATCCAACAGCACTAGACAGGAAATGTTGTCTAGATTTTGAAAAGATCCACAAAGAAGAAAGATTTTGTTCTAACAAAATAGAAATGCTAGCAGATGCAGAACATAAGCATTAACGCTTCAGAGAGACTGTGTTCTATTCTGGAAAGTGCTTATAGACAGAACGCGACCAGGTGGCTTCAAATGAAGTTTGGGAATATTTTTATAAACATCAGGTGTATTTGGATATCCTGTGCAAAACATCAAGCAAGAACATTTACATGATGGAAATTATTATAACACATGCTCTTAATGTTGACATATGTCCCAGATCAAATGGCTTTCTGGGATAGCATTCCAATTTTAGATAGTATTGTTCATTCATAAACAGTTTCAATGCCATGGCACATGAGCTAGAATTACTTTGTAAAATTTAAGCAAAAACCAGCCTTTCCACTAATTTGGCAAATAACCTGCTCAGAGGAGAAAATTTGTGAGCTACAATTATATGAATACTTAAAACAGACAAAACTAATTATACATGATTAACAAAATTTCAATGACATTATTACTGCATAAACTATAAAAATGATGAATACTGTAAAGGTAGAATATTATATATTCTCTTTGCATTCCTTATACATAACACTTTGAGCAATTGAACAAAATTAGTTAAATTGAATATTTTGAATATATTTTCCTTAATCAAATATGTTTGAAAGAGAGCCAAAGCAGGTTGGCTCAATTTTTTCCTTCCTTTTTTTCCTTTTGGAACTCAAGGGCTTCCTCTATTGCTTAGATTTTTATATTATTATTATTATTGTTATTATTACTATTATTATATCAGTAGTTGCACAAAAGTGTTTCGGTTGAACATATTAGTTTATGTGTACAGTACAACTGACCAATGTCTCCTCCTTCATCATTCTCCCCTGATGTCTCTCAAACAGGTCTGTACCCTCGGTTTTCCTAGTTCCATCCTCACATTTACACACTGAATATTATAACTGCTTTCTCCTCCCTCTTCCTCTCATTTGTCCATTCCCATCCCTTTGAACACATTCCCTTGACGCCTCCAATAACTACTTTCTGGTATTCATTTCCTTAGCCTATAGATTAGTTGCTCAAGGCACTGACCCCATTTGTTGTCTTAGTGTGTTGCTGAGGATCTGCTCTGAAATTGTCTTGGGATTTATAGATCAGGCTGAGCTCTCTGGCCATCTCTGCCACCCATTCAGAAGCCAGTTAGCATTCCATCTATCTCACTCTGCTAAGTCCTCAACTGTGTAAACAGAATTGCTTTACTCAGAAAAGACTAGATAATTGATTTTGCCATATGTCATGCATTCAGAATCGCTGAGAGCTTCTGAAGAGAGGAATAAGCTCATACCTGAGTCAGCGTGGCTTGGTGTATAAATACAATAATATCAAAGTAATCACTTGTTTAAGATTTGGCTAAACTCAGAGGTAAATTTAACTCAGAAATACCTCTGTAGCGAGTTTTATAGTATTTAATCCTAATTTGATATTCCTCACTGTAAAGGATTACTTAAGTTGTCATTAAATAAGATTGTGCCCTGCAACTTTGCTGGTTATTTATTCATACTTGTCTTGTAGAGGTAATCTCATAGACTGTGATACTCTGGAAGGAAACTCTCAGATCATCTCATTTAATCTGCCTCTAGGAGAATGTCTGGCATGCATCAACGCTGAATACATAACATATATGTTGTTTTCCAACTCAAGCATTAGCTGAGTGTCTAATAGAGGACATCAAAGTAGGGTGAAAGATTCTCTGCAGAAGTATGCATATAGGCTCAGCAATGTCCAAGTGACATCTACTTCAGATGCAAGAACAGGCTGAATCTTAAACTATTCAGGTTAGCCTGGCAATGGGATGAAAAACTGAGCAACCTGTGCAGTTGCTGAAACACACAGAAGATGATAACAGTGGCTTGGGTAACTTAATATCTGGAAGAGAGAGGACAGCAGGGCAGTGGAGGTGGAAACAGGCTTAGAGAGGAAGTATGATACAAGACCGAAGCAGAAGATCCAAAACACCAGAGCAATGTTGAATCATGAGGATTCACTCGCCAGGATGGCTAGCCAAAGCAGCTGAAGTAATCTAATTAGGGAAGGGATAAGGAATGATTGAGATTTGGGAAATGACTCCTTAACAGCAGCTAAAGACTGAAGAGGATCGAAACACGGGTTCGTGACCACGGCCTAAAGTAAAGGCAGTAGAAATGGGGAAAGAGCATTGAAAAAAGGTACTGTGGAAATGGGATCTGTGAGTCATCAAACTAATTATAAAAACAGGAAACAAAGAGCAGCTCCATCTTCAAGGGCTGATATGGTGAAGCATACAGAGCCTGGAGCTAATCATTAGGATAAAGGGGATGACAAGAGGGTCCGACGTAGTACGTGGTAAAAGAAGAGATCTTGATGGTACCTGAACATGCTCAGTCCAGCCTCTCTGCCCTATTTGAAGGTAAGGAACAGGAAAGAATAGTGATTAACAGAACAATTTTGTTTTACAACGGGAAGATAATTATCATAGTGATTGTTCTATTGGGATACTAAGAGTAATAACTGAGTTAGTATTTGAAAAACACCTAGAGTGGGGCCTAACATGGTTCCTAATTATTTTATCCAAATTTAAAATGAATACTCACTCTAGCAAGGAAACGTGAACCACAGACACAAAGGACAGCATCACTGTTGCATTAGATACTGATTCTCAGCCTTGGCTGTGCATGAGACCCATCCAGGCCCATAACAAATGCCTCAGGCCGGCTTCTCTCCTTGTGATTGTGATGACCGACCCGCAGCGGGAACACAGGTCCGATCCAGCACAGGTTGGATGTGACTTTTCAGGAAGATGGGGCTGAAAGGGGAGGCATGTTAATATGCAAATTTTCCAGATTAAATTACGATCTTTCCAACAAGATCAGTTCATTCCTCAGATGCTACCGTTTATTTTGTTATAATGGGAGTTACAATGTGAACCACAACATCATGGGGGAGAAAATGTGAGGACCATGGCCTCTTCCACTTTGTTCTACTAAGGAAGCATCATGGGGAAGGAAAATGTGATGGGGAAGTCTCTGACTTTCCCTGCAACTGTCAGTCATGCTGAGACAGATGTGAAGCAGGCCTTGAGGATGCTGGGCTTGACCAAGAGCAGGGAAGGAGCCGTCAGGCTGAGAATGCCCTGCTCCTGGGCACGCGGAAGCAAGTCTGACACCCCCAGCTACACCAGGAAGTGGTTTGACACCAGTAGTGGTGGAGTCTCTGTGGAAGTCCCTGCTCACAGGTGAATAGATCAGAGAGGTAGATGATCAGCTCCCAGGAAGTGCAAATCACAGGGCACCCATGCAAATCACAGGGCGCCCTTCTGTCATTTGAAGGCTGCTGTGCATTCCAGGTGAAAAAGGTTGCTATCTCTACAGCCTCTTTGAAGCTGGTCCGGTAAAATGGCACCTCTGTCCTTGTTGAAGAGCACAATGAAAATGCAAGTGGACCAGAGAGGTTTCTGGAACAGTCCCTTCTGTGGAAGATAGACAACTTCAACTCTGTTATAGGCATGTCTCCACAATCATTAAATTCACATTTGCAACAGAAACACCTCCATGGCATTGTCTATTCAGAGAGACCACTGTCTACTTACGCAACTTCATAAAACTTATACCTTGGCCTATTTTAGGTCAACTGAGCAGAAACAGACTGGAATTTTACCTAACCGTAAAGTTATAGAATATATTTAGAAAAAATAAACATAGTCTAATTTGACTAATGATAGAAAAATTAACAATAACTTACACCATTAAAATACAAGAAAATAATGATTTGCAAGACATTATACTCTCAGGTCCCAAGAAAAAGTGAATCGTAAATTCAATATACAAAAGAGACCCTGGTATTACTTAATACCAAAGATTTTTGACCACCTGATCTGTGCTATAAATGTTTATTTCAGAGGTCCTTCTGATAACTTTCAGCTATGGTAGATTCTGGGAAGAAAGCAATTAAGACAAAGGACAAAGTACTAGCCATCATGAAATGGAAGTTTTAACAGAGGTAACAAGATACACCAATTTAAATTTATAATAAATATGGGGGTAATGCATGCTATGGAGAATCATGAATTTCAATCTTATTTTCTAGGGTAGTATTGTATACACATGATATATTTGAAAGACATCTTAGCAGAACCAAAAAACAGTAAGAAGCAACCCAAGTAGATAGGTAGGGGGTACAGGAAGTTAGGGAGCACAAAGGTTCAGGAAGAGTTAAATCTGCCATACATTTATTTCCACAATTGTGTGCTTCTAACTGCCTACTTATATCTCTTACATGAAGATTTACATTAATTAATTCAGCATTTGTTTTTGTGTTTTGTTTTGGTTCAGATAGATAGGATTTTTCACAGCATGAGATCTTTGGGGAAAAAGAGAGAGAAAAAAATCATCTCTATCCTCTTTGTCCTCCAGAAAGATTAGAGCCAAAATAACTATTTAACAAATCTACCACCACTATTCCTGTCTCCAAAGCCCTACTATCATTTTTTACTACACCAATTTTCTCTTTTATTGTCTGTCAACGGAGGATATATGAGAGCAGCCCTTTATTGTTACATGAAACATTCCATGCAATTTGGTGAAGGCTGAATTTTCTTTTTGCACTTCTAATTATGAAAAGGAAGCTGGCCACAATGTGATGGAAGAATACAAACACTTAACTCCTCTGAAGCTTTTGATTCCTTAAAACTGTACTTGACTCCTTAGAATTTCTGGAGCACAGTGAGGGTCTGGCCCATTTTGTAGTATTATACATAGGCAAGTTCATTTTCTCAGCATTTTGACGGAGGCACAAAGTCTCGTGACTTTCTGGGACATTCGGAGGACACAAATCACCTCAGAGAAAATTGTTCTTCGTTATTGCTTCTGTGAAGCCAGCAAGAGTTTCAAGTGTACTCGTTTCTTTTCAGCTTGGGAATATGAGAAATCTGTGGGGTTTTCTTTTCCCTCATGTCATTGTGGGTCTTTCTTTACTCTCTTGATACTGCCTATGTTTACTTTAACTTGAGTCCAACAGGAACACTAATTTATAACTCTCTTAAAAACAAGGGGCAAGGGCAGCTGAGCCAGCAAGCACTGACATAATACTGGGCTCCTGCTTGCTTCTGATGAAGTCAGCTTCTGGAAAGTATAAAAATGGCATTATCACAAAGGAAAATTATGATCTTGAATTCAACTCTGACCCAATTACTGAACTTGAACCAGGGCTAGCTTTAAACTATGACAGTGTTGGTAAGATAAGACAATATTGTATGACATGATCTACAAGATAACAGAAAGCTCCCTGCCTGAAACACTAACCTTTGCACAGATGCTCCATTATGAATCCAGTCTTTGGGATTAAATGTTTCTTTATCCCTACAGTTTTTTTTTAACATCTTATGTGGAGGAGTACAGATGTGAAATATACAATGGCTCCTTTTGACTGAATCTATTTGCTACTTCTCTCTTGTACTAGAGTAATGAGGACATGGGAATAGAAAGGTAAAAGTAGGAAAGAATACTTCAAGTGCAGAAAAATGATGATAAAGTTGCCCTAATACCCATTTCTTTAATGCTTATCCTGCAGGTAGCTCTACATGAGGTAGTTTGTGGCTAACATCTTTAACCATTCAACAATCATAGTGTAGCTAATGAAGGTGGAGGTGGGTATTCCAGACTCCTAGTGAACGGGCTCCTTTTCTACACAGATATGGTGCTCAATCATTCCTATCATATTAAATCTGAGAGGTATATTCAACTGGATGGCTTCAGTGTACAGTAATTTAAGTACACGTTTCATATCTTCTTTGACACAATAGAGCACTGTAATAAAAGGGTAACAATTTGCCACTTACAGGCAAGTGAAAAGTAGAAAATTACTCCAACCTGGCAGAATAGATTTAAAAAAAAATAATATTGGGATGATGACTGCCTTTAAGGAAGCAACAATTTGAGGGCTAAAGTTCCAAAGCATAAAAACAGGCTGCACAATGGCAATGTTAGAAAACAATTTCACATCACCATCAAAGCCTCTGCAGCGTAACAAGATCTTACCTTACATTTCCCTTGTTCACACTCTATGTTCTCCAAAGAGAGGTTAGCATCATCATTATTTCTGCAGCCTTCCTCATTATCCAAATGATCCCAACCAGAAAGGTCACCATGATTAGCCCCAGGATGCAAATTGCTCCGATGTTCCATGAGTGATCCTTTGTTCCAAGGAGATGAGGGCAGGACAAGATCCTTCTGCCAGTAGGTATTCTCATCTTTGCCAACATGTGGAATAACAAAAATGCTTTCTCTTCCATACTACAAAGGATGTGGGAAACACTCAACATTGTACACAGGGATTTTCTTTTGGTAGAAAATGAAATGTTGGGGGCTGGGAAGGTGGCTCAGTGGTAGAGCGCTTGCCTTGCATGCATGGGGCCCTGGGTTCGATTTCTCAGCACCACATAAGCAAAAAGAAAAAAGCCGGAAGTGGCGCTGTGGCTCAAGTGGTAGAGCGCTAGCCTTGAGCAGAAGAGCTGAGGGACAGCGCCCAGGCCCAGAGTTCAGGCCCCACAACTGGACCACCCCCCCCCCAAAAAAAGAAGAAAATGAAATGTTGTTCCTGGTCAGAGTGTATGTTCAATTAGAACAAATACACTGGAGAAAACTCTTCAGTCTGTGACCAACAGAGGAATGACAGCCTAGAGCCCTTCCATCTGCATAGAACAGCTCGTTCATTCTTTTTTTTCTTTCTTGTTTTCTTTCTTGCTTGCTTTCCTAGTTTCTTCATGAATCTTTTTTAATACGTTTAAAATTTATTGTAGAGGTGATGTACAGAGACGTTACAGTTACATAAGTCAGGTAATGAGTACATTTCTTTTTCTTTTTGAACAGTGTTACCCCCTCCTTCATTTTTCCCCACTTCCTCCTCCCAAGTTGGAAACTTATTTCCATAATAGTGCCTAGTGAGTATCACTGCTGAATTGGTTCAAGATTTGTCCCACCATTTCTGTGATTCCTCTTTCCCTCCCCAAGTCAGATAAACTTACATACAAGACAAAGAGTACAAAAATCAACACCAGTGACAAAAAGGAATAAGTCAAAGGAGAAAAAAGAAAGAAAAAAATAAATAACTGAAAAAAGTACAGCAAAAAACCTTGTTTCCATTTTTTGGAGTACATTTCAATAAGCATCATTTTATATGGTCATATGCATATAGCTATTGAGCCTTTGTGATCCTCTCCTAAGAATATCCTCCTTTGTTCTCAGTGTGTGAATGCTTAGAGTACTGTTAAATTAATCATATCCAGGTGTAATTATTTGTCTTTTATTTTTATTATTCATTGGGTTAACTTGTGGATTTATATACATATTTTAGTTATTACAAATGAGGGAAACCATGCAGCCCAAGTTCATTTAGGTCTGGCTTACTTCACTTAATATAATTTTTTCCAAGTCTTTCCATTTCCTCACAAATTTGATAAATATCAAGATCCTATTCTGCTCCTTGAGGCCACCAGCCCCAGACTGAAAAGCTACTGAAGCAAATGGCCTGCTTTAATGGAACCTAACTTCTATTTGGGTAGGATTCACCATGGTAACATTAGAGAAACACAACTCATAGCAAACCCTGAAAGGATAGTGAGAAAATTAACCCAGAAACTAATGTCTGGTAGTTTTCTAGGTTGAGGAGTCAGGAAAATGTCCAAGAGAAGGTAGCATTCATAGTAAAGGACAAGACACATCCAACCAAAAAAAAAAAAAAAAGAAGGCAGAGAATATTTCAGACAAAGTAGAATCTAGGCTAATAAATAATAACCAAGTGAGAGCTCCAAAACACAAATGAGGTTGGTATGCGCCGGGTTCCATGAGTAATTCAATGAATGACCAGAAATGTATACAAAGTTAAGAGCAGAAAAATAAAGAAGCCTGGTCTAGAAAGACAAAATGAGAGAAGGGAGTTTGGAGTTCATTGTAAGTATCTTCAAAACCCATTGACAAGTTTTCAGTAGATCTGGGGCAATATCTTAACTCAACAACATTCTTTTTTTAAATAAGTTTTTTACTGTGAGAATACTGCTTCAGTTGCATGAGCAAGGTGAGTACATTTCTTATCAAGCATTGTTGTCTCCTCCTTTGTTTTTCCTCTACCATTCCTTCCCTCCCATCTCCACAACTACCTTCTTAATTTTCCTAAAAAAAAAAAACAACAGAAGAAAGGAAGTAGGTTACCAGGCTATTTTCTGGCGCGTCAGGTGACAAAGGAGAATAACCTGAATTAGGATGATACTGGTGGACATAAAGATAACTGAACTTAACATAAGCTTTAATGTGAGTGTGAAGAGGACTTTCTAATAGATATGGGGCATATTGGGTAGTGAAGAATTGAAGACAGTTCCTATTTATAAGCTAGAAACTAATTATTAACAAATGCTTCAAATTTAGGATTTTTATAATATATTTTCACATAGGGATCATAATATATACATGCATTGTTTTTCTGATCCAATAAAGCAAGAGAATAAAAGCACTTCAAATATAATATGGTAATAATACACTGGTTTCAGGACATTTATTACAGTAGGAACTAGAAGAATGCAAGCTAAATAATTAGATCAATTCCATCATTGTTTAAAAGTTCTTTCCACTTAAACTGACTTCAGTCCACTTGGAATTATACAAATATGGAATAAAGTCTAGGAAACTTGGTGATCAACATGTACTTACATTACAAACATAGAACAAGAATACTAGATCTCAGGAAATATATTTCAATTGTGAGAAACTAAAAAAAATTGCCACAATTAATTACTTACAGTTAATTACAAACAAATGAGAACTATGACACACCCAAACAAATAAATATCAGCAGGGTATAAACCACCCCAGGAGAATAGCAAGGACTCTTTTAGGAAGTGACGAGTACACTGAAATCTGATGGGCCATGCTATAGAACCATCACTGCCAATCTGGGCACTGGTGGCTCATGCCTGTAACCCTAGCTGCTCAGGAGGCTGAGATCTGAGGATCATGGTTCAAAGCCAGCCTGAGCAGGTAAAGTGCAAGAGACTTATCCCCAATAAACCATCAGAAAACCAGGAGTGGGGGCTGGGAAGGTGGCTCAGTGGTAGAGTGCTTGCCTTACATGCATAAGGCCCTGGGTTTGATTCCTCAGCACCACATTAGCAGAAAAAGCTGGAAGGGGTGCTGTGGCTCAAGTGGTAGAGCACTAGCCATGAGCTGAAGAGCTGAGGGACAGCGCCCAGGCCTAGAATTCAAGACCCACACTGACAAAAAAAAAAGGACCAATGCCATTGCTGACATATTAATTCATCATTCATGCACTCATGCACAGTGTACTGGCTGCAGCCATCTGCTCACCTTCTTGAAATCTGGAGAAGAGTCTGGGTCAATTGATTGCCTGGCCTTTGGGTAGTACCCATTGTTGACCCACTCAACTCTGATTTGGAAATTAGAGTGTGTCACAGGCAACAAGGACCTGTAGTTTCTGCTGTTACTCTGGGAGAGAAGTTGGATATGACAGTTAATTGACTTACACTTCTAATATAATCCTCTACTTTTGCATTCCCAGAACACAAGAGTGCCAAGCATACAGGAATCATTTGGGGTCAAGTGATTCTTGGAGTGAATAAATGAATAATGGCAATTAAACACAAAGGAGAAGGTAATTTTAGCCTCGTGTTAAGTAGTAAGGAAGTCAATACATCAGATCAATGATGATGCTCTCCCAGTATGCTACCACTACCAATATCTGAGGAGCTGTGCATTACTAATTGTTATGCATATACACTTTGGCAAGGGACATGTTGTGTATTATCCATGTCACAACAGATTTCAGTGCTTTTCTCATATGACATGAAATATGGCATATGTCTTCTCTATATGACTTCTGACAAATGGCATAAAAGTCATCTGATGGCATATGTTAAAGCATAGCTTCCTCAGTCTCAATTCAACACAGCGGGAAGAAAACTCAAGAAGATGAATTTTAATACCGATCCCAAGTGATCCATACATAAACGACCACATTTACATTGAGAAACAGCCCAACTCTCCCTAAGTCCAGTTTATCCATACCTAAATCTTTGCAAAGCTAATGTTTGCCCTTTGACATTATTGTAGACTTTGTCACTGATCAGTTTCGTTCCAACAGCCACATATCTGGTCTTTCTTACTCAGTGTCTTCCTATTTCAGTCCATCTTATCCCTTTGTCCAGTATGAATTTCCTAAGATAATGAGTTCTGGGTGGAAAAAGAGCAGACTGCCTTCAAAAAGTAGGAAAAAAATGGGCATGCGTCTCTTCAAACTGCAGGTTTGAATAACACTTTTGCAAGACTGTAACTTCCTCACTGATGAAGTCTTCTGCTTAATGAGACTACAGCAGGTAAATTGTGATCACCTGCTTCTCCATGTAAGTCCGATTCATGTGCTACCCAGAAAGAAGCCCCAAAATGAGAATGATCAAGTAACATGATTTTCATCTAGTTTTTCTTACAAACTAGCTTTGCGAGTTGGAAATTTTCCCTGGTGTTCTTGGGGACCCCTTTTTTACTACTGGAAAAGGCAAAAATTATACTGGTGACTTTTACAAGCTCTGATGGCCACCCACAGTAAGGAAAGGCTTTTACTTATCAATCAATGATGGTGAAAGGAAATTCTACACAACGTCCTCAAACCACTTAACTTTTGCTGCATGTGATGGATTTTGATAATTTCTTCCATTTTATTCTAGCCCATCCTATATTATGTCTCCCACTCTTAAAACGCTGGCTGCAACTCTCTAAATTGATTTAGCACCATTCTGCGAGATCATAGCAGAAGTCTGAGAAATACTGAGGTAGGTGATCATTATGGTCTGTTCCCATTCTGATGCTCTATGATAATGAATAAACATGGGAGGTATTTACATAGTTGTGTATTCTCCCTTTTTATATATTGTCATTATGGTAGATAAATTCCTGGGAAAGAACTCTGTTTCCTAAACTTTTCTGACAACTATCATAAAATAGCATACATTCACATTATAAATTTATGAATTTATAATTCATACTATAAAAGATTTAATAATGATACAAGCCAATGAGAAAGCAATTGGACTCCTTTTCTTATTTTCTCACTGAGCCAAGTACACGTGGATTTCAAGTACTCTTACCATAAGAAAGAAGCATCAAGGTACCATGTTCCTTTAAATATTAGTTAAATTTCTTGTTTCTCAACCTTTATTTAAAAAGTCATTCGAGGGAGTTAAAACAAATGAATGAATGCTTTTCTGACCTTGTTCTAGAAATACTAATTCAGAATAGAAGGGGTGGAAATGAATTATCATTTTTTAATCTTTCTAAGTGAGAACTGAGAACTAGAATATTTAATTTTGACCTCAAAAATCACAATGCTTTTGGAATCTGGTTTGGTTCATTAACAGTAAACAAGGGTGACCACAATGGAATTTTACTCTTCTATCAGGAAGAATGATATCGTACCATTTGTAAGGAAATGGAAAGACTTGGAAAACGTTACGTTAAGTGATGTAAGTCAGATCCAGAGAAACACTGGATGCGTGGTTTCCCTCATTTGTGAGAACTGGAATGTGCCTATAAATCTACAAGTAAACACACTGGGTAGCACCCAAGTGGTTATAAGTGAATTAACTGAAGTGTAATAGACTCTATGGAGAGCACAAATAGCATGATTGTTTAGAAAGACTAACTCAAAGCCGGACAAAGTAAGTACCAGGAAATGGGTACTTATGGAGGGGCGGGAAAGAGGAGAGGGATAGAAGAATGAATACAGGAAATGCATAGAATGCAAGCAGTAATGCACTGTATATGCCACAGAACTGAGAAAAATAAGGGTATAGGTGGATTTAAGGAAGGTGAAGATGTTAAAGGAATGACATGGATCAAGATGCATTATATATATATACATATATATATACTTTTGTTAAATGGCAAAAATTCTATATATAACCTGAAAATTAAGAAAAGTAAGGGTGGGATGGGGCAGGAGGGGTGGATTGGAATGTTAAAAGGGTGTCATTGATCAAGATGCACTGTCTTCATGAACTCTTCAGTTGAAGGGCAACGCCTTTGTACAACTACTTAAATTATATATATATATATATATATATATATATATATATATGAAAAGAGAAACAAGCTTGAGGGAAACCTGTTTTGGAACATGCTCCTATTCTCTTGCCTCACCATTCCTCTCCTGTTCATACAATCTTCACCATCCTCACCATCCATAGTCAAAATCTACTTTCTGCTGTGGTCAGTAATATGCACAAGGATAGCTTCCAATTTCCTCCTTCCTTGGGCAGCAAGGACAAACATCATTTGAGAAGGGTTACCATACAATTGATTCTTTCCTTCCAGGTCTCTGAGCTGTCTGTGGGGTGGAGTTGTAATCCGCTCAGAGATGTGTCAGTTCTTCATACTGACAGCTGCAGGTTGGTGGGAAAGGGCAGGAGTTAACAACCATCTCTCAACACGCCCTCAGCATTGGGAAAACTAGAAGAACAGCAGGAGTGATGAAACACACAAGCAACCACAGGGTCTCAAGGGGCTAAAACGAGTTCGAAGTTGTGATTTGGCCTCAATTTTGGAGTGAATAGCACATTTAAAATATCTATTAAAGGGAAAATATGGAGACTAAGGACATTGTACTAAAATATATATTTTTTAAATAGCAAATGTTAGTTTGAGATGTTATGGTGTTCTAGATATTTGCTCTGCAGACTTCATTTTCTTATATGGTAAGGAGAGTAGTTCTGGAAATCCAATTTACTAAATGTTGAAATACAAGAGATATCCACGCCCCCCCCCAAGCCCCCGACCTTGCTTTATGAATTGGTATCTCAAATGAAAGCCACTAGATTTTCCATGCATCCTTATCGCCACCTGGTGCATGTTGAAATAATGCAAGGGAAGATAGAGTACACCTGAATTAACAAATTCAAAGCTGGGGCTAAGCAATGCCTTAACAAATGACCTGAATGTTGCTCAATGATCTACAGAGGTGGTAGGGAAACATCTTGATTCAGAAACGAGCATTCCAGAGCCTTCAGAGACTGGGAGCAAGGATTCTTTGTATTTGGAGATAAGACTTTTAGGAGATTAAAAATATAGTTTAATATGTGCACTTACAAAAAGTTTAATTACCCACTTAATGATAATAAATATAAATTTGGTATCCGTTACTTTTAAATGGTATCCATTACTTTTAAATGGTACTTTTAAATGCAAAAAAGATGTTAGATATTTATTATTTCATTTTTATACCCCAACGTGGGCACAACATTGAAGTAATTTTGAGTGTGGAGAAGGGCTGAGGGGAGTCTCAGTGAGCCCGGCACTGGGATTAATTCTCTCTTTTCTCCATTATTAGGCTAGGGCCTGGCTTCTGCCAAGCTGGTTCAAAAAGAAGCAGAGCATGACCACACTGGAAGTAGAATCAGACATCTGCTGAACATGAGAGCAAAGACAATCAGTGGGACTGTTTCTACAGTGGAAATGCCACATGCTCTTAATTCTGGTAGGTTTCCACCAGCTGGAAGCGTCATGCTCCACAGAGAAGCAAAGGACCATGGGAAAGCTTCCCTGAAACATGTTACATCTCTTATGCTCTATGAAACTCCCATTAATTTCAATACAGTGGTTATATTTATATATATATATATATATTTATATATATGTATATATATATATATAGTGAGATTACATGGCATGTATGTGTGTGTTTTCTCTTCCTATTGACACAACATTGAACTGATAACTCTGCTTTATTTATATCCTTTTCCTGTTCATACACTCATTTTGTGGTTATAATTTTACTGCACTAGATTGAACTGATATTTATATCCTTTTCCTGTACATACACCCATTTTGCGGTTATAATTTTACCGCACTAGAAAATCTTTAAGTCTGGGAGCAGCCTCAAGGACTTACACCTCAAATTTCAGCCATTCAGATGACAGTTCAAGGTCATTTTGAGTGAAACATTAGCAAGACTCCCAACTCAATCACCAAGCTGGAGGTAATGAGTAGCATGGGTGGGCGGATCATGGTCTGAAAAGCAACCTCCAAATAGCTAAAATAACAAATGGCTGGGGTTTGGTTCAAGTGGCAGAGTACCAGTCTAGCAAGCACAAGGCACTGAGTTCAACCCCAGGTATTAAAAATACATCTCCAGCTCTGGGAACTATTGACACAGGTGATAAAAATGTCAGAATGTAAAGAAGTATCTCTGAGATTTATTCCTTTGGTCTGTTACCAACCTGAGTATAATCTGTTAACTAAAAATCTATAAAGCACAGATGATAGATCAGTATATTCTGAGTGAGATGTCAGTTTGGGTAACTAGAGTGGCTGGTGGGATGGACGGCCTGGCAAGAAGTAAGGACCCATATTGAATACAGGAGAGAGAAATGGGATTGTTAGAGCTGGGCCTACACTTCGGGCCAGTGCCCAGACTTTTACAGTTAAGCTCTCTAGAAACATTAAACTGAAGGCACATTTCCTCATCAACCGACAAAAGTCTACATACAGAGCAGCCTGAGGGAGCCCACAGTTCTAAACACGGCTTGTACCCATTAGCATTCCTATTATGGTGGGATCCTTACCTCTTGGCTTTTCTATCAATGAGGCAACAATGGATAAAGGACTTTTACTTTTTTTTTCTACCACATTTTAAAAATCAACATCCTAACAAAGGTTGAGGAAAATAAATACGAAAAGCATTTTATCAAAAACTCTTTGAAATTTTCCTGGGTATTAAGGCATGTACTGTCTTAATTCTGTTCATTTAAGCATTTCATATCTCCTAAGGCAGCTTCTCTCTGATTGTTCAAGAGATACTTATTCTCCTTCCTTCCAATATTTTAAGTGTCTGCTGTTGGCAGGATTCTGACAGCCTTTAAAGCCTTAGGAAGGTTCACCAACTTGGTTTAATTCAGTGAAAGCTTCATTAACTAGAGCACAGTGAGTCTGCTAAACTTAACCTATTTAGCAAAGAAATAATCCCTCTCTCTCTACCTGTATTGTCATTTTTCTCAGGTCACTGCAATGAGATTTTCTCTATTTGCTTCACTCAAAAAGGCTGAGATCCCTGAAGCTTATAGGATGATCTGGCCTTTTACAGTATTGGGATATTTAAAAGGCTATGAATATGGTTTCTGAAACATAGTCTATAGGGTTCTAAATATAGCTTTTTACTTTGATAGAGACAAAGCAATTGCATATCTGTTGAAATCCTCTACGTGTAGCACTCAAGATGAAATATTATCAGTGGAATTTACCTCGAGTCCTTCTGGTCAAAAGGAATAGCTATTCCTGCTTGCATAAAACACAAAGGAAAGTTCCTAAATTTTACTTCTCTCAAGTAAATTTTTCCTACCAAAATTAGCAATAATTGGCAAGACAAATGTAGCATCCACAAAAAGTGGTAATATATACTTCTTTATACAGTAATCCTTGAAGAGTAGGGAATTCTATATAACTTGATTTTTATTAATACTCATAAACACAATATGTAAAATTGGAATATTTCTGTATGCTTTCACGACATTAAGTTTTTCATTGCTGTTTTAGAAGCACTGGGTTACAAAGTTTAAGCTATATTTGTAAAATGAGAAGTGAAATATTGATGAGAAAATTTTAGTCTGGAATGAAAATCTATTAGAATCATAAAACGATTGAACAGAAAGGTGATTTAGGAAAATGAGTTGATTTACATCAACACATATTCTGAATCTTCATTTTAGTATTTCACAGATGAAAAAACTGAGTCTCCATGAACATCTCTATAGATCTAATCGGTAGGGAGAAAAAGTTACTTCATTTGTCTATGAAGCCAGTAAGTCACTATGCCTTAGACTGTTTGTTTCATGGGTATATACATTTTTAAACTCTTTCAATCATAGGAATACTTAGTTTAATAAATATTATCTTCTATGCTCTTATCATAACATTATTTTCCTGTTTAATTGTAATAAATTGGGTCCTTTACATTACTGAGACCTTCAGACACAGTCCTAACAGAAATGAGGCCCATATTTCCAAAATTACTACACATTCAGTTAGTTAGTTTTTGTGTGGCTGGATTTATTAAATAAGCAATTGACTTTCAAGATGCATTATATTCTATTTTATACCCAACTTAAGCAGAAACATGCAAGTACCTATATGACCAAGAGAAAAATCTTCTGACCTTGTGTCCTTAAGACAAAATCTAAAATACACCTTTTGAAAGAGAAATTCCTTCACTCACAGCTCACACCTTGCAAAAGATATGTTAGACGCATGCTCCTCTTGAATAAACTGCTTCTTTCTGTATTTTCAGACGTCTTGGTTATGGAGAATTGCCTTGAGAACAGCCACAGTGGCCAGATCCCTCACACTCAACTTCACTATGCAGTTCAGTGTGGTATGTGTTTTCTGACTGCAGCAAACTGTATTATTAACAAAGGTTGAGATTAAGCAGAAACAGAGATGATGCTAAGTGAATCGAACCCCAAGATATGGACACAAGCAGTTCTTCTTTGTTGTTGTTTTTAATGTACTATGTGATTGTTTTGTTTCCCTTTTATGTTCTCCCCCCTATGGTATATCTCTTGTGGTCACTGTACTTGACATTGGTACCCTACATCTTGTATATACATTTGTCCAGTGTGGGGAGGGGAAGGGGAGTAACAAAATGCTGAAACAAGGACACAGGATGCCCACTGCAACAATGATACCCACAAGACAGTATGCTGGAAATGAACTTTACAACTTTGTGGGGAGGAGTGAGGGAGGTAGGGGAGGGGAGAGATCGTGGGAGAGCAACAAAGGAGGGGGTAACAGTGCTGGGCAAGAAATGTACTCATGACCTTACTCCTGTAACTGTGACCCCTCTGTACAGCATCTTCACAATAAAATAAAATCTTAAAAAAGAACAAAACAAAAATCGAATCATATCCATTTTCAAACTTAGTCACTGAAATTCCTCCAAGTTACCAGCTTTTGCTGTAGCATTTCACCTTCCCCCTCCGATCTTGTTGCAGTTGTCTCTGCTCTATTACAACCTGAGTTGCATTGTTGCTTTGTCTTCACTTCCTACATCCAGACAAACTTTATCTCCAAACAGAGAAGATGTTCCGAGAGGCTGGCAACCAGAGGAGACATTCTCCTTGCAGAGGATTCCCTCATGCCTTGCTTCTAGCAGAGGTTCTGTGTGACGAATTTTGTTAGACTTGTGTAGATCAAGTGATCTTACATCAAGTCAGCCAACACAGTCACGAGCTGGAGAGAAAATTGGATTTTATTCTTTGCCTAAAGAGAGAGGCTTGCCCAAATGAATGAAACAAAGCAAATACAAAACACAACAAAAATGCTGATTTTCTGGCACTGCCTATTTTCTGCCTCATACTCAGCAGTGAGGAGATGAACAAATATGCCTCTATCTAAAGTTATAATCACTTTTGATAAAACTTTACAAAGAAAAATTTTATGTAACGGATTTCATTTAGAAAATGTTATTCTTGAGAACGTCTTTGAAGCTCTGCTGGCTCCTTCTGGGCTTTTAAAAAGGAAAAGGAAATTGTGTGTGTATACATATCTGTATATATACATGTGCACATATTATATATAAATATAGATAAGCATATATAGCTTAGTATTATAGAATATATTCTATGTAGAATATACATACATTTAGAAATTCAACTAAAATTAATAATCCTTTTAAAACCATTCTCCGGTGTATTTTAAATTTTGAGTCCTGAGTTTTCAAGACTAGTATTCAACTTTTAGCCCTCAGTTACCTAGAGTTTAATGCTTTTTCTAACAATGGGATGAGTTCAAGGAAAAGGACATTTTATAGAGATTGAAATACAATGAAAGACATTGTTTGTTCTTCTTAAAAGAATTCCCAACTATATTATTGTGTTTCATCAATTCATGCTTGTTGGTTAGGGCGGCAGCTGCATCCTGAAAGATCATCTCACGCATTTCTCTGGACCTTCAGCTCCTAATAGAGATCAGATTGGACATTGTTCTTCCCTTTGGGTGCCACAAGACAGAAGAATGAATATGAGGTCAACAGCTTGAGTAAGTAACATCATAGCATTCAAGTTACTGTGCATGGATAACAGAAAAGATTTCCGTTCAGACTGCATCACTTGATGGAGAAACCTTTCAACCAAAGCTAAAGGAAGGACAGAGGAGACTAAGACTAGTAAGGGGGTGGCATTCCAACAGAGGAGGGAAACATCAGGTGTGTCCAGAAATCGACTTCACCAGAGTAAACTATTTATAGTAAGACGGAAGCTTTGGAAAATATTATATTACACAGAAAGTCTTTATATAATGTTCAACAGGAAGTCTTTAAAGGATAGTTCAGGAACAGAATATCTCAGTGTGGTCTGCGTTTCCTGGAAAGTCATTTCCTTTTGTGGAGGGATACATTTTTGTCTTTCATGAGCCCTATACACACGTTGTACAACCCTTTTTCCACAGTATCTATCTAAATCTGAAACCACATCTGTATATCTATATATAGAAATATGTACATATATCTTGATATATATTATTAGTGATAAAGATTTATAATATATAGTAAAACAAGATATATGTTGTGATACACTATGTCACTGTATGTGTAGTACTTATATGCACATATGTAGTGTAAATTTTGGCATAAAATGAATATAATTCCAAGTTATTGTGCTTTTCAGATATTAAACAGATTTGAGTTAGGATGAGGTGGAAATCTCTTATATGACCACTGCCAAGAGAAGGTAGAAACAAGGAAAAATTCAATAAAACACTATTGAGTGTTCAACTTAAAAATCATACACATCATTTACCCAGACATTTCTAAGTGGATACTAAGATAGCAAAGCCAATATTTACCATAAAGTCACATTATAATCAGCATAAAAATGGCAAAGTAGGAAAAGGATAGGTGAAACCCATTTAAAAAAACAAAACAAAAATCCCAGAGGAAAGTGGAATGTGAAATACGATGAGCAGGGAAAAGAGAGGAAGAGAGAGAGAGAGAGTGGATGGAAGGAGGGAGAGAAAAAGACAGGAAGGTGGAAGCAGAGTCATGAGAAAAGCAGGGGGAATTAAGTGGGAAATATTGCTCAAGCTTCTTTGAAGGGAAATGTGCTGTACAAATGTAAAGGTGTGTAATGGGAATCCAGGAAAAATTTTTTTCTGCGGAGCCTGGAGCTAATGCATTAAAAAAAAAATCTTGTAAAGATCACCCAGAGTCCTTCAGAATAAATCAATAGAACGTGTGCCATTATCAACACAGCCTAGCTTGCGGGACAGAACTTTAAAAGGGAGCATGTGTAGGGCTTGTTAAACCAAAACTTTCTGCAGAGAAATGTGTTAGTGAAAAGCTGGAGGGAATTTTTTTAAATAAAAAAAACAGGTATCGTTGTATGCTAGCTATGGAAACCACACATGGGAACACTGGATGTTTCTCTTGTTCTTTTTGTAAATTCCCTCAGCAATGGTATTAAATTAACAAACGTTTTTCTGAGATGATTTGTGTAAATATTCAGTTGGTGTATGTCAACATCCACTCTCCCTTTCCTCCTGGAAGAATTACGTAAACTTTGACGTCTGTTGTCACACCCTACGTAGAACAGGAATCAGACTATGTCATTGTGGGGTACATGCTGGCTGGCTGGGGTCAGGGATGTTTCTCCTCTGAATCTCCACAGTTAACTCTGCTCTAGGTATCTGTGTGTGAGAGACGGCACAGGCCCTGCTACCTAGGTGCTGTAGTTTCACTGTGCTTTCTTTCACAAAGGATGATTTTAGGTATAAGAAGTTTGTTCCCAAGTGTAGTACAGTTTAATGATAATAGTGCTCCTAAGAGGAGGAACTTAGTTGAAGACCAGTAGGTGATTGAGGAAATATGCCTTTAGGAGGGATTCAACTAGGTTTTCTGAGACTCTGGCTAGTCTGAGTAAGTGGGAGGTTGTAAAAGGGCAAGGATAGCCTTTCTTCTCTCTATCTCTCATCACGTAATCTCTTCCTTTCACACACACTCCTACCCTGATGCTGTCTGCCAGGTTATCCTGCAGCATCAATGGTCATCACCAGCAACAAATTAATGAAGTTACCTGACCTCAGGCTTTCAACTTAGAGTTTGTGACCTAAAGACGTGTTTTCCCTTACATCAAGCCTTTTGTTTTTTCAGAAATCTCAGCTTTACTTTCAATCTCATCTAAAGGAGATAAGAGCTTCTTCCAGGACTGGAGGCGATGAGGAGCTTCTAGTACGTCACGCTGCTGTTGAACCAAAAATTTGAAGCGCTGAGATTTCTGAAAAAACAAAAGAGAGGCTCAGCCTATGCATAACTAATTACAATGTGAACTGATTTTCATTTCTTGCAGTTTATGATGGACAAAGGTTTATTGGGGGAAAAAACACAGGCCTCAGTGTACTGGATCTAATCACCACAGAATCCAGAATAGAGTTACCCAAGAAATATGTAAAGAAGGTTTTCTTGTCTGAATTCCCAGATCCCTAACTCTTGAACAGGTCCTCAGACGAGTCTGAGGAACTTTTAACCAGCAGAAGGAAAAAATGAGCACACAGAACATACACAAGGAAGAAGGTCCTATGACAAAAGTCAAAAATTGGAAGGGTGCAGCTACAAACCAATGGGCATGTAAGACCCTGGCTTCACTTAGAGCCCTTGAAACATGGCCTTACCTGTCACCTTGATGTATGATTTCTAGACTTCAGAATCATGTAAGGATAAATTTCACTTGTTTTAGCCTGCTCATTTTGTAATAATTTATCAACACAACCCAAGAAAACTAATAATAATGATGGCTGTCCATTAAGTAGTTCATATAATTCTCCATGATGAGAAGGAAAATACTGAGACACAAAGATAGCAAAGTCCTTAGATCCTTTGGAATATTTGGCAATCCAAATGAAATAGAGAAGTTTCTTTTAAAGTTTTAAACTTATTCATATTTTCCAGCACCCATAATGAACCTTAGTGTATCTGGATATTAGTTGATACAAAGATGATCTGAAAAGATTAATATTGGCTCTTGCTTTTCTAGACCCAGACCCAGATATTTATTATTATTATCATTGTTATTATTATTATTTACTAAAGAAATTAGCAAAAGGAAAATCCAGGAGACAGGGAAGGAAAAGTAAGAGAGCAGGCTCATTGTAACTGCATGTCTTTAAAATGATCTTCCAGGCTCTCAAATTCTTAATGGGAGCTCCCAGACTCAGATTTTATAACTAACTTTGTAGGAAAGGAACTTAGAAATGATCTTGTTGGAGACATCATCTTAGGCATAGGTGATGTAGGGCAACATTTCAGAGCCGGCAGTGCATGAGCATAAGCAGAGCAGGACTTGAGGACTAAAATTACACAGGACACCCACAGGAGGTGGTTCAGTACAAGCAGCAGTATGGCCCTCAATTGCTTTGCACACTGGTGTGTTTTTCTTCAGTGACAACCACCACATTTTGGTCATGGCTGATTGATAGATGTCATTCAAATAGCAGACTGAGATGAATGTGTTTACTCCTATGATAAAGAGCTAAACAAAGAATTTTAAAGAAATGTCTCATGTTAGAAGAATATAAAAACAAATTAGCAGGTAATTGATAAAAATAACTGGTTCTGGGGCTGGGAAGGTGGCTCAGTGGTAGAGCGCTTGCCTTGCATGCATGAGGCCCTGGGTTCAATTCCTCAGCACCACATAAGCAAAAAGAAAAAAGCCGAAGTGGCACTGTGGCTCAAGTGGTAGAGCGCTAGCCTTGAGCTGAAGAGCTGAGGGACATCACCCAGGCCCAGGGTTCAGGCCCCACAACCGACCCCCCCAAAAAAATTAACTGGTTCTAAAGAAAAGTACCAGTGGCAATGGGTTTTAATGGTTCCCAGATAACAAAGGGATATCCATTGTAAGATATTATACAGATGCACACTTTGGTGTTATAGTTAGTCTTGATCTGTAAATCTGTTTTGGGAACTGTTGATTATCTGCTAATGCTGCTAAAATTGCATGATTTCCCATTAATGCAATGATCTTTCATTTTACTTTATATACTCATGTTTTATTTAAAGTACCACCAACCTAAGTTAGCTGTGTTGTCAAATCATAATAAGTTGCAGACAGCCAATTAGAAGTGGGAGGACTATCCTGAGCAGCCATGCATACACCTGACAGCGTGGTAGTAATTAACCAAGCCCCTAACCACTATGTAGCAGCACAGGCAAGGGCGAATTTGTCATCATAATGGCAACTCCTGGGCGTTTCTCTAGCACCTTGAGTTTAAGTTGTTTTTCCATTATTATTGAAGCACCTATGGATCCATCAGAAGAGCTGGCGAAGTACATATGGCTTTTTTAAAAAGTCACAGGGCCTCCTGCTATTTGAGGTACCCTACTGTGTTGGTTATTCCGACCATCTTATAGCCACGTCTCAATGAACTTGGGGAGTAAAAACAAAAAAGAAAGATTTATTTCCACTTTAAAAATTCCCGTGAGATCCAAGAGCACAATAACTCAAAGGAGAGAAACACTGACCCCTCCCCACTTTTAAACAGTAGCTCTAGGGTTGTGACCTCCACAGCAAGTGATTGCAGCACCACTAGAATTTGTACAGTCAGCAAGGTGAGCGCTTACTATTTTTTGCATCAGTGCATGCTTGAGGATTTGTTATATAGAGGCTGTTCAGTTAATGCCTTAGAGTAAATACTGATAAAGTAGAGAATTTCCATTAATTTATCAGCACTACTTTAATATAATGTTTACAGCTGATTTTATTGTCAGGATTTTCAGGCTCCACTTTAGTCACTTAGTGGTGGGTGGCAGACAAATGGCCAATTGGGGCCTCAATGGATAGCACCTGAGTGACATGTTTTCTCCACTGCAGCAGAGAGAGTCTGAGCTTTACCAATGACAGGGCCTTGGGGACAGGCGGTGCCACCTGTGAGTCCAGGACCTCCAGCAGTAGGAGAATCAGAGAATCTTTGATTCTATTTCCTACTCTACTTCTGCTCCCTTCTGTCAGTTCTGGGGAAATATTGACAACATTAAGAGAAAGCCATAATTATCTGACATATTTAAGACAGCAGGTGTTACATAATATAGTTTTAAGGGTGTTTTCATTAAAATGGTTTGTTCTTGCGAAGTTCTTGCACTTGGGGCTGTAAGCTTCTGTTATCTGTGCACTTCACGTACGTGGAAATCTCATTCTCTGACAGAGTCTAATAAAAGAGATGTTGCTCTAAAATCCAGTGATAAGCTGTGAACATATTTGAGAAAAGATGGATGAAAGAATAACTTAGTCTGAGTGAGAACTAAGGGCTTTCCATTTCCAATAATCATCTCTTAACGCTGGGCCACGTTTTGTGGAACGCTGATCTTATTGCCCAATACTTCTTTCAGAAATAATTATCCTTCCTTTCCATGGCTACTATAGGCTTTCTATTAAAAATGTAAATTTATGGCTGGATTTCTCTGTAACATAAATATTCAAGTCCTGAAGTCTGAGTAGTTGCTGCAGAAAGTCATTTGTTACCTTTCACAAGGGAAGGCAAGCATTCAAGTGCTTCACAACTGGCTGTCTTCTGCTTATGGGTGGCCTCTGCCATTCTCTGATGCTACTGTAGATGGTAAGATTAGCAACTGACTATTACGCTACTATGCAGGACATCATGCATCTGACCCACAGATGCATGTTGAGCTGCAATGACATGGATAAGTAGCTGCAAATAGCGACCAGACTCCTAAATTAGGTCTGTATGCTCCATTTTTTCCCCTCACAATAGAGGCTCTCAGACACAATTTGCATATTGTACATTATCAACCCAAATGCTAATCAAATCTGCCCCTGAGAATCACTGCTTTGAATAGAAGACTGAAGTCTAGGAGAAACAGAGAAAGTAGTAGTGGAGAGAATTTAAATGTACTCATATCATGTAATAAATACTTTTACATATTTTACTATTAAAATAAGGTTTGTTTGCTCACTACTCTTTTTTAAAGGAGAAAAGAGTTATGCTTATGTCTGAATTTCAGGTGATTATTGTATACTTGAGGGCAAAGTAGAAAGGGGCCTGTTTACTGACTATAAATAGCTCTGACAAGGTTCAGACTTGAATAACACCATTGATGGGTCCTTCCTGAGAAATGGTATCAAGAAGAAAGACATTCTAAATTTCAAGATAGGTAACATGCCATTTCTAAGATTGATATAGGGACCCCAATACTGTTTGAAGATGCTGTGACTTGGAAAAGTGTTCCCCAAAGATTCTGAGTTGAAGACTCTGGTGTTGTTGGGATGTGGTGGAACCTTTAAGAGGTGGAGCATAGTGGGAGGAAGTTAGGTTAACGTCCTTAAAGGGGATCCTGTCCCCTTTCTCTCTCTTTACTTCAAAGCCACCATAAGAAAAGCAACTTGATCTACCATGTGCTAGCTACCATGACATTCTGGCTCACCACAGCCAAGAAACATGAGAAACCTACCACAATCCTAAACCTTCAAAATTCTAAGCCTAGATAAAAATGTTCTCTTTTGTAAAGAGTGTCCTGGGTATGGTGTACAGTAGAGAACACTGACTAATACAGGTAAAATATACAAAGGTATATGAAAAATGCCGTGGTTAATTTGGCTCAAGATAAGGGCAGACATTCAGTATACCTTTTTCTTGGCATATAGGGAGCAAAAAGAAGCTGCAAACAAATGTTTAGCAGCTTTCCATGTCTTCAGCCAAGAATATTTGGATATAACTTTGGTGGTTTGTCAGTACCTATGAGGCTTTCCAGTGAAATGGATTATAATCTTAATCCCAAATATAGCCTAAAGAGACTTGTAAAAAACAATATAACAGGCTCAGATGCAGATATTTTATGAGGAACTAGGTGTAGGCAATAAGATTAAAACTATTAAATGGTTCTCCATTGGGTTCTAAAGCGAAAAAATGGAACAGGCTTTGAAAAATACCCTCCAACAAAAGAAGTTCCAAAGCATTCATGTTTATTCCTTGGCTCTCATCAACAACTAGCACAATGCAAAGAACTGCAGCACATCTATTTTCCTGGGCCCTTCCTATAAACCAAAGGCTATTCTAAAGTCTGGTAAAGGATGGATGATTCCCCTGAAATTTCTTCAGCGATCTAAAGGAATAAACACAGTAAAGAAGAAGCAACATCTATACATGACATCGTCCTTCTGGTTCATTGGATTGAAGACCAACTTCTCTATGATTTCAATGACTGACACTGTGAATGCCTTATCTAATAATGATGAAATTAAGTTAAAACATGGTTTCTATTTCAAGCAGAGAAGACAGATATGGCAAGGTTATATTGATCACATTACCAAGAACACCAGCAGGATGGTAAAGCTCACAACGGAATTCTAAGTGTGAGTATGTATAGGCAAGGATAGAATGAATGGGGAGAGAAATTTGGTACGTTATTTCTACTTATGGACAATGAGATTGCAACTTTTATATTCATCTTCCTACCGAACGGGAAATGATCGCCATCTCCAGGAATAAAAGGTACATATTCATAACATAATTTCATGCAGATTTGACTCTGCTAGTAAATAGTTCAAACAAAGGCACATTGAAGTAAAGCATCTGCTTAGTAAGCACAAGGTCCTGAAGTCCAACCCCATTACTCCCAAAAAGTAAAGAAAGAAAGGAGCATATCCTTCAAGAAGGAGATAAGCCAATGTTCTTCTACAATGGGAAGAAAAGCAATTGTATTTTCAAATTCTGGGTGTGTTTTTTTTCTTATAAAGCTTTTAAATTGCTATAGATAAATTGATTTGTTTCACAATAGGCTTCTTTGAGTTTTTTAAAAATGTGATTAAAGGAAGTTATCATGATTTCAATGCCCTTCACAATCTGAAATATGCCTTCTATCATCAGAAGCTTAGTTCCAGGAATCCTAGTGACCCCAGACTAGAATTAATTGCTATCCCTTTCATGCTTTCTGCAATTTTTTAATTTATCAGCAGCTATCATAACTCACTTCTGTATCTGCTCCTCTCCACAGGAGATTCTGAGTGCTCTGTACAAAGATTATATCTTCATAACTTTAGTGCACCCAAAGCTCTTCTGACATAGTACTTTGAACAATGTGTCTTGGAACAGGGACTAGACTTATACATGTCTTTATGTAAAATCTCTTTACTGGTGGATGTGCTAAACTGTCCAAAAGACAATTGATTATTCTGCACATATTACAGTAAGGTAGAATGATCAGTAAACAATTACCAAGAATTAATGAAATATCTTTTTGACACATTCAAATGTGCATTCCACAGTCACCTCATTTTATTTACAATAGTCATAATTCCCATACTGTAACTTAATTGGTTTAGAACTATTTTTCATTTTATACAAAGGTCTGTTGTCAGCCACAGCTGTATGTGGCGAATACATTCTCTTCCAAGATTTATAAGGCATTCATGCCTGCCTTAATTAACAGACCTTACATCCCGTGAGTTTTCAATTCATTTGAATTTCAACAAAATCAAATGTCCATGTTTACACAGTCCTTTATTTAAATAGTAGAATTTGAATTGAAATAGCTACTTCATTTTTCCCTTGGTTTCCCCTAATTAATCTTATAGAAGATCTCATTGTAGCTGAATTGTCTGACCAAGAGTTCTAAAGTGAAATTCTTGGCATTTATACAGCATAGCAGAATGAAACACTAAAATTTTAGTAGTAATGGTATTTAAGTTTCTATAATGTTGTAGATTTTCCCAAAAGATGGAAACTATGATCAGTAAAACCTAGGCAAATACAATCATATCCAACTTAAAACATTTTCAATGTTTTTCTCAAATTGCATGAACACGCAATGAAATATTTCAAAATTTCAAATAGGTATTTCTAAACTGTGGTCTGGATTTTAAGAGGAGCATTTCATTTATACCTACTCTTCATAAGTATATTAATAAATGTCTAGTTCTATTATTTACTAAATATCCAGCAGGGTTAGAAGACACAAAGAAAAATAGATTGAAAAATAACTCAATGTGTTTTTTGCATATATTCATAGAAAATTATTTAGTGGCCATAAAGAATATTAGCATATAGTGAAAAGTGTTACTTTGTTGAATCAAGCAACTGTGATGAGAGCAGTAGGTGATGAATTCTTGTCTGTATTCTGTCCCTAATTAACCAGGTACTTGGAAAAGTTTCACCTACTTTGCCCCTTGTCCCAGAAACATGCAAATAACAATTTTTGCTCCATTATAGCCAAATTACATTTATATTGAAAAGTATTTCCCTAAAATGTGGAATTTTATTAAAATTAACTTTTCTTAGGTTTCTTTGTCATAAAGCCAGAATTCTATAGTTTTTCCCTCAAGCCCTATCTCACATGCTTCATTCCTCTAGTTTAACGATATGTGACTTCTCTTAATCTCTAAGAATCTCACCACACTCTGCTTTGGTCTACATCTCTTTGCCAAACCAAAGTGAGGTTCACCATAACCTTACTTCTGTGGAAAAAATTTGCCTGTTTCACAAACCTGGTTAGATCTCACGTCTCCCTTCTCTCCCTTGCATGAGGCCACCACAACTCACATTTTTCTCCCTCTATTTAGTAAAACTGTGATGCTTAACTTCTGTAATATAATATGTATGCTGCAAGTAGACTTGAAGCCAAGATGCTCCTCCAATTATCGGAATATTGTTTTGTCAAGATGCTGTACAGAGGGGTTAGAGTGACATGAGTAAGGCCATGAGTACATGACTTGTTGATCATTTTTGCCCCTTCTCTTGTTGTTGTCCCACTATCCATTCCCTCCCCCACCTCCCACCTCCTCCCCACCCACCCTAGCCCCTGTACCCCAAAAGTTGTAAAGTCCGTTTCCAATATACTGTCCTGTGAGTATCCTTGTTGCAATACTTTTTGAGCATCTGGGTTTACTCCATATCTTAGCTATGGTAAATAACGCTGTGATAAAGATAGTTGTATTGATAGCCTTAGTATGGTCTTGTTTGTGATCATTCAGGTAAATGCCCAAAGTGGGATTGCTGGGTCATAGGGGAGTTCTATGTGGAGTCTTTTGAGGAACCTCCATACTGCTCTCCAAAGTGGTTGAACAAGTTTACACTCCTACCAACTGGCCACATCCCTTCTGGCCACATCCCCTCCAGCATCTGTTGTTATTAGAGTTCTTGATTATAGCCTTTCTAACTGGGATATAGTGAAATCTCAATGTTGTTTTGATTTGTCCTTCGGTAGATGAGTGAATCAAGAGAATGTGATATATATATATATATATATATATATATATATATGAATTTTATACCTCCATCAGAACGAATGGCATCGCCCCATTTGTTGGGAAATGGAAAGACTTGGAAAAAATTATATTAAGTAAAGTAAGCCAGGCCCAAAGAAACATAGGTCCCATGGTTTCCCTTATTTGTAATAACTAGTACATGTATAGGACAAGCAGAAAAGGCCAAAAGCTATGTACATATGACCATATAAGATGATGTTAAGTGAAATGAACCATAAGATAGGGACACAAATATCTTTTTTTCTTTCTCTAACGTATTTATAATATACCATGTCATTTTTTGTTGCTTTATATATTCCTCCCCCACGGTATAACCCTTGTTTTCACTGTATTCAATGTCAGTGGCCTGCATTTTGTATATACACTTCTCTAATTTGGGGAGGGGAAGGGAGAAACCGAAATGCTGACACAAGGATACAGGTTGACCCATGGTAACCATGAGATGTACAAGACACTATGTTGATGGTGGTTCCTCAAAAGACTCCACATAGAGCTCCCCTATAGCCCAGCAATCCCACTTTTGGGCATTTACCCAAATGATCACAAACAAGACCATACTAAAGCTACCAGCACAACTATGTTTATTGCAGCATTATTTACCATAGCTAAGATATGGAACCAACCCAGATGCCCCTCAGTAGATGAATGGATCAAGAAAATGTGGTATATATACACAATGGAATTCTATGCCTCCATCAGAAAGAATGACATTGCCCCATTTGTTAGGAAATGGAAAGACTTGAAAAAATTATATTAAGTGAAGTAAGCCAGGCCCAAAGAAACATAGGTCCCATGGTTTCCCTTATTTGCAACTACTAGTATGTGTCTGAGTCAAGCAGAAAAGGTCAGATAAGGTGATGTTAGGGGAATGAACCCCAAGATAAGTATTCAAATGTTTTTTTCTCTTTCATGAAATTTTTTCTAACATATTTATAAGATGATTTCTATGTTGCTTTGTATATCCCTCCCCCACAGTATAACCCCTGCTTTGCAGTTGGTATAATTTGTGGAGGGGAAGGACAAAAAGAAATTGTTTAAATAGGGATACAGGTGGACCCATTGCAGCAATGAGATGTACAAGTCGTTATGTCGAAAAACGAACTTTACAACCTTGGACAGGGGCAGGAGGCAACGGAAGGGAAGAGGAAACAAAGGAGGAGGCTACAATGCTTGATAAGAAATGTACTCATTATCTTGCCCATGTAATTGTAACCCCTCTGTACGGTATTTTCACAATTAAAAAGATAAAAATAAAAAACACTATGTTGACAACAAATTTTACAACTTAGGCTGCAGGGGGGGGCGGGTATTTGTAGAGGTGGGAGGGAAGGGATGGTAGGGGAAAAACAAAGGAGGAGGCAACAATGCTGAATAGGAAATGTACTCATGACCTTGATCAGGTAACTGTAACCCCTCTGTACAGCAGTTTTACAATAAAAACATACAAAAATATTTTTGAGCATAGTTATCTTTAGTCAAAAGAGGAAGTGACCCAATGCTTCCTTATATACAAGCTCAAAATGAATGTAAGTGGATGGTAGGAGACATTCTTCTGCCCTTCTGTTACATTCTTCTCACTGTAAATGTTCATTAGCTAGGAGATACAAGACTTCCCTGCTACCAGAATGTAGGATACAAGCCCCCACTCCAACATTCCTAATAGACAAGGCTTAGCCACTCAGCCCAACATAAGGCTTAGAGAAAGGAGTAGGAGCAAAGGACAGAGTAAGGAGGATTATTTAACATAGCTGTGGGGAAGAAATGAAAACAAAGTGGTTCTGTGAGCCCCAGTCTGTCTTCTAGGGAGTGACATAAAACTTAAGTCTTATCTAAAGAAAGAATTGGGGAAGGGGTGAGAGGCATGCCTACCTAATTAGTCTTGGCCAAAGTGTGGTCCTGTGACACTACCACCACATCAGTCACACCTGCACTTTATCTGAGAAGAAAACCAGGGCTACCTTGGAGCACAGGGTAGATCTGACTCTTATTACCAGATCTTTATCCTCTGTCCCATTGATCCCAGATTCCAAGGTAACTGCAGATGTAGGATGATGACTGGGCATTTTCTGGAGCTTTTCTAGGGGTCTAACACAAGACCTTGTAAGAGCTGACAGCAGGAGATATCCCTTTGCCTACCTTGGTGTCCTCAGCCTTGAAGGGTGAGGATAAGTCATTTATGGGCCCACAGGACCAAGCAGAGCTGCTTATCAAAAATAGCTTCGAAATATGCATCTATTCTTAACAGCCCCCTCAGGTTCAACCTTCTGGATGAAACCTCATAGTCTGCATTCAGATGCTGACCGGCCTTCTGTGCATACACAATGGCGGTGTCTCTGCAGGTTAACTTTCCACAACATCTGGCATTGATCTTCTGTGTGTGTGGCTATGTGGCTACCAGGCTTGCAGGGCTTGCTTGAGTCCTATACCTTCTTTATTCCCAAAGTTCAGACTAGCTTACTTGAAACTCACCTCATTTCCAAAACCACCCATCCCTTTGCCTCACCTGGACTGTGAAACTGCAGTTTCACAGAAGCTGGGGCTTCTGCAGGTCCTGGATGGAAAGCAGGGCTCAGGAGGTGAGCTACCTCCACCAGCCCCCTCTGCTCGCCCAATATCCACCCCCAGATTCTACTGAGGGTCTTAACTGAGTCCCTCTGGGTCACCCTCAGGCTGGAACATCTCTTCTCAGTAACTAAAAGCAGCAGATCTTGAAAGCAGGAGACTGGAGGGTTTAAGTCTTTTCTTTTTAAGAACAAATTGGAACCCAATGCATTGGCCCATTGGGACAAGCAGTACATGTCAAATCAAAACGGAGGGGGGGGTCAGAGCAAAAGTAACAATCATGGCCAACTTGAGCTGAAATAAATTCTAATAACATTTATACTTATAATCCTCTCCTAGTAGATGTTTTTTAGGAGTCACTGATGTTAGAGATAGCAAAGATGCCCTGTGTTTTCTCTTATGAGAGAAAATTCCAAGAAAGATCGTAGAGTATGAAACAGAGATTAAAACTTGTCCTGTTCTCCCTGCAATTTATGCTTCACAAGCCAAACGTCTCTCATTTGTCTATTCATCTCTTCAACAAATATGACAACATGCCTACCATGTGGCCAGCTCTGTGTGAGGAGTAGATTCAAGAATAATAAATGGAAAAGGTTTTGTGCTATATTATGAAAGCATAGAGAAAAAACATTTCTGCTAATAATGAGGTGAGCCTACGTGTCCCTTTGCGGGTAAGGCTGTACTGTGAGAGAACTAAGCTAGAGACATTTCTTCTATAGAGACCCCACAGTCTTTGAGAGTACTTTAGTGACAGCCTAAAGCTCAAGGCCACGCCCAGTGGTGAAAGCTGCCAGGGTGTGGGACACAGTAGCACAGATGTTGAGCCTGGCAGGAGACAAAGCCTGGGCATTGGCCAGGCCCAGCACAGTGATCCACACGTTCCAGATGACCGCAGGAAGACCTTCCCGTAAAACCTCATGCTGCTGTGTGAGAGAATGTCACATCTGGATTTGGATTTCCCTCACGTACACACGACTACGCGCTCAGAAGCTGAGCATGCTGCCAAGGAACACACGTTTAGCGAGAAAGGAAATCCTCCTGCCGGCGTCCCTGTTCTTTCTTCACAGCTGTCAGGTTGTCTGACTCGCTGTACCCCATTCTGCCTTGAATACCAGGAAAGTTGTTTACCTTGTAACGGGGGAAGAAAGGAAGAGAGGTAAAATTTCCTTGCCTACTGTGTCCCATTTCTAACACCTTCATCCCTCCAGAAAACACCACGTAATCAAGTGGCTACATGAAATTGAACTACCTGAGTTAAGAGGGAAGAACACTGAGAACTTGTCACAGGGAGGGAAAGAAATTCACCACTCACATCGTTTTCTACTACAAAGTTTTATCATCTGCACTGAGCCAGATAAAGATTCAGGCACTTAGGATAAAGCAGTGAACAAAAGGAACAAAAATGTTCAAACTGGAGTTTAGCTCAGTGGTAGAGTATCTAACCTAGCCAGCTCAAGGCACTGAGTTCAAATCCCAATTTCTTCCAAAATAGTTAAGAAAGAAACACAAGTAATACCTATGTTCTGTTGAGGAGAGGCAACAGTATTTTAGTGTTAGTCATTAATATCACAATGGCTTAACCAGCAGAGCTTTGTCTTCCTTCATATGCCATGGTACCAAGAAAGAATCCTAGAGAAAAACAGCAAAGACGTGTTTGATTGTGTGCTGGTACTGAGACTTGAACTCAGAGTCTCATGATCTCATTTTGGCTTTTTTGCTCAGAGTTGGCATTCTACCATTTGAACCAGACCTTCACTTCTGGCTTCTTGTTGGTTAATTATAGATTTCAGAGTCTATGGATGCCAAGACACAGTTACAAGGAAATGGAAGAAATATTTCCTTAATTATTCAGTGGACACATATCTATGGTGTGTCTTCTATGTATGTATGAAGTATGGCTTACAGATAAGAATCACATGTCCATTAAAATTCTCCATAGAAATAGACCAATACGAGACATCTATCTATCTATATCTGTTTGTCTGTCTGCCTGTCTGTCTATATGATAGGTAAGGAAAGATTTATGGGAATGGGCTCATTCAATTATAAACACAGAGAAGTCCCACAATATTCCATTTTCAAGTTAAAAGGAGAATCAGGAAAGCCAGTCATGCCATTCACCAAGTCATATTTTTGCTATCATCATCAAATTAGCTGAAAAAAACGAATTAAATATGAATTAGGTGTTCTGCTTAGCCACGAGTTAAACAATACAGAAGTATTTAAGGTAAATTAAAAGCTGGGCTGTGTTCATAGTCATCTCTGTGACACTTTTATTTGTGGGTTATAGTCCTTAACTAATGCACTCATTTCAGCTACTTTTTCTTTCCTGTAACATCAGATCTGTAAACTTTATATGACTGCATATTGGGCAATGGTTTGGAGGAAGCTGTAAAATGTACTGCACATTTTTAGAATATTTGAGAAATGCTTTACTCCACAAATAGATTACTTTTAATAAAAAAAACAAATGACGAAACATTGAATTGCATTTAGTACATATCATAATAAGATGTCAAGTGAAATGATGAAAATTAATATGCTTAAAGAGAAGCAGTTTTTAGATTTTCTACAAAATCAGTTAACCTCATCATAAATGAAGCAATGTAGTGTAATGACAGGCAGTGAATGCATTTTGGAGGATAAGATCAGATCTGGAATGCCATTAGTGAAGAAAACTTGGAAATTGATATTCTAAACATGATTCGTCGCTACAGCATGCCAAGTTCATGTCTATAGAGGGTAGAACTTAACTTATTTATTTTACAATATAATTCTTATTGAGAAATATTCACATATAACTGGGGGAAAGAATCTGAGTGCAGTTTGGTGAGTTCTGATAAACTTGAATGAACTTATCAAGACACCTGTCAGGAAATGGAATATCGCTCTTACTTAAAAATGTTTGATACTTCACTACTTCTTTCCTCTTAAAGGAAACCATTGTCTTGATTTTTATAACTCACTTTTTCCTCTTAGAGAACTTCTTATAAATGAAACCATGCATTCTGAACTCTAGTTTCTATTTTCTTTATTCAATATAACACTTGTGTTGTTGCACAGGTTATTAGTTCATCCCTTTGGATTGCTAAACCAAGGCACATACCACTTTCCTCTCTACCAGAGTATACTAGACTTGATACTGCAATACACTTGCCTCAACAAGTTTTTTGAATTTTATTCTGTCAGTGTGTGGTTGGTGGCATGTCATAGAACACTGTCTCCTAGGCTTCATTGCCATTCCTGTCTTCATTTGTTAAGTGTCTTCTAGTGTCGTTGTTATTTTTAATTGATTTGTTTGTCCTCTGATCATCCACTGCAGGAGTTATTGTTTCTAGTCCAGGATGTAAGTCTTTGTCAGAGATGTTGACTTTGAATCCTTTCACTCAACCTATGTCTCACATGCTTAGTATGAATGCTTTTCCTCTCACTTGGTAGGTACCTCACCGTATACTTTTATTAATTTGGCCTTCTGATAATTTTTAAATTTTTGTCTGTTTCACTATAGAAGTAGATAACAAGGTAAGTCACTCAGGAAGAGAGTCAGAACACAGGTTTCTTTTGGAGAGAAATAAAGGTTATCAAAATACCATGCCCACAGCTCATTTAATATTCAAGACATTTTGATGAGTGGTTTACTACTACTACATAAACAATTGGACTAGGAAAGGTTAAATAAATTGTCTAAAATTGAATCCAATATTATATCAGCATCTATCCTAAGTCAAGCTTTCTGTTCTTTCCAGTATAAAACACAAGTTGTTACTGAGAAAGAGAAATGATTTAATTTCATCCAGACTTTGATATAATTCTCCCTGACATTGTATTTTTTAGTTCCCAACACCTGGTGCCACAAAAGCTACAAAAGGAAAGAGCCTCCCTTACAGAAATGTAAGGTGAATCATTTTTTTCTCTAAAGTTATTCCTCAGAAATGCAGTCATCTTATTTTGAGTTTTAACAAATTGAATGCTTTCTGGTGACATCACTAGTTGCTTTCTCTTGAAACAGAGTTCTATTTGGAGAAAACATATTAGTATGAAAGAATTTTCTGGTTTTGAATGTATATAATGGTTATTTTGGTATGTTTGATTGTTACAAAATCTAACAGCTTGTGATTTATTACATTTGGTAATAGTTTCTGCAAAAAATATCTCAACTTCTTGTGTTGAATTTGGTATTAGGGCAATGGTCAATTGCCCTACAAACAAATGATGAAATTTCAAGATTTCACTGGTTGGTTAATGCAGTGAAAGTTTAGGTCTGTCAATTTAATAACAAACTAAAGCCATCATGGATTTCAGAAATCTGCTATAGCAGTGATGGTACCAGAAACCAACTTTGAAGCATGCTGAGCAATGTATGGCCATCAGAACACAGCCTTGCCCTCTTCCTCTATGTGCTGGTGGTCAGCTTTCTTAATCCACAACAAAACTGAGACATGACAATAGAAGTGGTATAGCTAATTAACCCTAAAAATACCTGCTATATTTTCCTCTACCTAAACTTTACCACTGAGCCCCAAAATAGGAAAAGAGAATTTGACAGAGACAAACTTTATTAGACATATAGCACAAATGTTTGGTGTATGCTAGCTGGTGCTGTGGCAGTTTTCATTTTAAGTCTTTTAAAGATATATTGAAAAAGCAATAGAGATCACATACATATGCACGGGCAGGATGAATAGAATTCCAAATGTCTGAAAGCTTGGGCTTAAGATAAAATTTCCAGTGACAGCTCTATACACAGATAAAAAAAGATCGTGATATCTCACACTAGACAGTAAGATAAAATAGCATGGAAAAATGGTCTTAGATTATTCAAAATGTTGTTGTGCTGGCAAAGACACTGATATTAAAAATCCAGGTGCAGGCAAGTGCAGGTGGCTCGTTCCTGTAACCCGCGCTATGCAGGAGACTGCACTGAGATCTAGAGGATCGTGGTTTGAAGACATTTTGGGCAGAAAAGTTTGTGCGACTCATCTCTAAACCTCACCAGGAAAAGGCCAGACTTCAATTGAAGCAAATTTACAAATATTACTGTAAAATCACAACATTTACTAGTTAACCTGTTTCATATTCCTTAAAATGTGTCAATTTAAAAAATAAATATAAATAGGCATTTGATTGCATCAGCAATAGGCCTAAGACTTATTTATCATCCAAGGTAAATGGTGGCCCACAGAGCTAATGTCATATGGCTTAGTGCTGAGATCTCTTGATAATAGCACAGAAGTGAAGGGAAAACTCAGAGGACAGAATCTTCCAACATTGCTTAAGAATTCTACATGTCTTTCCAAAATATTGTCTCCATTATACACAAATAACATATTTACTAGTTCATATATATTTACTAGTTCATATTTACTATTTCATGTACTCACAATATGATGCACACATATACACATGTATATCATGTATATTTATATTCCTACAAATGTATGATATTCAAATTCATATATATATGCTTGCACAAAATATGCAATACTCTTGCATTCATAGAGAGCATTTATTTTCTGCTCTTCCATAAAGCTATTCTATACATCTCACTTTTGTCAAGTTCATTGTGTATTCATGTTCAGGATACTTATCTTAGTGCCCCTGAAGTCTTCTGTTATTTCAAGTGGTAATTCTGAATCATGCTTTATTTCAGACTAATAAAGTATATCTTTTGGAGCTCAAAACTCAAGAATAGGGACATGCAAGTTTCAAGTATAATATTCAATCTCCTATATCATTTAGAACATATATAAGATGATAAAATCATTACACTGGGGGAGAGCCATTTATGGAAATTGCTCATGAACTTTGAAACACAACTTCCAAACCTATGGTCATTCAAAGCTTAGGACAGAAAGAAACCTTGGACTTATGCAAAAGAAATCACTTTAACTTGCATGAAAGCCAGGAAAACCACACCACCAACATAGACATTAGCCCTAGATCAATGCCCAGACCTCTCATCCCCGGAGAGCTAAACATGTCCTATGGGCTGAACTAGGGCTTGGAAGATAATTTAATTTGCTTATTACAAAATAGAAAAATAGCACAATCTATTCTGTTTAATCATTTTACCTATTAAAGCATTTTCTCTTTCTCTACCTCTTAGGCAAAAAGCTGCTTTATTATTATGGATTGAAAATCTTATTAAATTATCTACTCCAGATTTGCTTTCCATAACTTCCAACTTGGTCTTGAAGGCCAAATAGCATGAAGCCTATGACAAGTCAAAAAAATTGTATGTGGGCAAGCTGCCCATGGCAGACTGTGTGATTGTTGTAGATGAAGTGTGAACAGTGGAAGAATTTCCTCAAGTCTCTGGCTATAATGAGCCCTTATATCATCTCCTTTCTTACTACACAGTCAGAAGATGTAGGCATGTGGATGCATCTTCAATACCCTAGGCTTTCACAAAGGAATTAGTGACTCTTCAATGAAAGGGACTTTCCTTCCTTGAGTATCACTACTCAAATCTGGAAGAAAATTAAACACATCAAACCAATAGATTCCTCCTTCCCATGACATTCCCAGTATTATCCCTGTTCCTCCAACCCCACAGTGAACCAACATTCTACTCTAGCTTTTTTCAATCCCATCTACATATATGGAGTTGATTGCCATTATCCCCTCTTGCTCAAGTTTCTTCTCAGTCATTCTTTTGCATACTTGTAGGAATGAATTATCCCCAACCCCCTCAAACACCACCGTCAGCACACCACGGACAGCAGACAGACAGTGAGCTAATGTGTAAAGTGTTCTTTCATCTGGCTGCTACTTTTTATGTGCTGATGCATTTATATAGCAGAACTTCTATCTAATCAATCAGGTCCTTCTATTTGTCACCATAATTTTGTTCTCTGAATTTATGTCACCTCTGTCCAGAAAGCTCTTTCTTTGCTTGCTTTTACTGTCTAAATCTTATATGTCCTCCAAGTCTGGAATAATTTTCCATCTTCTCTACAAAGTTATCCTGATTTGATTGATGTTTTCCACTTCCCAAACTACTAGGCTAACTTGGACTTAGGCAAGAAAGGCCCCCACTTTGTGTGTGGAGAACACAGGAGAATCCCCACTATCCCGAGTCCAGCAGATGGTCCTGGGAGAAGGCAGCCCCTCACCCAACTATCCCTCTAAGAGAGACACAGTTCTATCCCAGGGAAATTATTTCCCACCTTTCTTCCTCATAGATACATGAGTGATCACAGGTGAATGAGAGCACACACCTGGGTTGTGGACCGGCTGCTATGATCTGAACACGGCTTTAGAGCATCTGAGCATAGAATATGCTATTGGTAAGAGACAAGCGAAATTAACATGTCAAAGGCTTACAACTTCAATTTGCATGATTGTAATGGAAGCTTCCATCGCCAAGAATCATTCCCCAGGACTACCCAATGTCCCTTTTCTTGTTTCAATTATTAAACCAATTTGTACTTTTTGTAAGTAGTCATAATTTAGCATGGCATTTGCAACAATTACCAAGTGACTAGCTTTCTCATTGTTAAAAAGTTCATATTATTCCTGCATGTTTTTCATTTACAGTAATGACATTTTAGTATATATATATATATATATATATATATATATATCAGTCTTTTAGAAAGATAGAAATTGCTTATTTATTTGAGTAACTAGGAAGGCATTGTATAATAACATTTTGAACTCTAATATGATTTAGTTATATTATTTTAAAAAGTTAAATTTTGAATTTTAAGTGTTACACTTTTAATTAATTATACATTATCGATATTATAATTATTATAATATGTACTCTTGAGTAATTTTTAATATTTTATGGTTATTTGCATTTTAGTGGAAATACTTTCAAATTCATTTTACTGATAGAATCTAATTAATGTGCTAAGATAGCAAAGTATAAAGTGATCTTATAAATATGCAATTCATGGTTTGAAAGGAAATAAAATAAACATTATGGGATATATATAATAGATTACTAATTGTATACATACTTATTTATTAACCATATTATCAAAAGAATATCAGGCACATTTAAGGCAAACTAAAAATCAGTCATCATCTGTAGTATATCAACTATCAGTTTTACAAAATAACAAAGCAGTAAAGAAATGTCTCTTTATTTTGCTAGTATTAGGATTTGAGCTCATGTTCTCATACTTGCTAGGCTGGTGATCTTACTCCACTCTTGCCTTTTGATGCTTACTTTTGAAGATGGAATCTAGCCATCTTTCTGTCCATGCTGGCTTCACATTGCAATCCTTCCAAGGTCAGTCTCCTGAGTACTTGGAATCACAGCCACAGATGTCTTTATTCCATCTTTAAAAAATATCTGTTGTCAATAATATAGAGGAACATATTACATTGTAAAGCTTGTTAGCTTTTTATATTAAAAATTAACATTATAGCTGGAGTATCATTGGTACACTTATCAAAACTGGCCCTAAAAATATTAACCCAACTAAGGTCTAAAACCCTATTTTGTCTATTCTTGTTATCTCTGATTTTATTTTTATTTATTTTTGGGTCCGGTTGTGGGGCCTGAACTCTGGGCCTGGGCTCTATCCCTCAGCTCTTCAGCTCAAGGCTAGCGCTCTACCACTTGAGCCACAGCGCCACTTTCGGCTTTTTTCTTTTTGCTTATGTGGTGCTGAGGAATCAAACCCAGGGCTTCATGCATGCAAAGCAAGCGCTCTACCACTGAGCTACCTTCCCAGCCCCTATCCCTGATTTTATGTGTCAGCAACATCTCCCATTAAATGGTGACTTGCAGGAAAGAGAGTCAGCCTTTTACCCTTTCTGGTCTCTCGTCATTATTGCAATGAGCAATTTGTGGACCTTGAGTAGCTATTAGTTGATGATAAATGAGACCAGGGAATATAATTTTGAAATTAATTATGAATAACAAGTGTTTCCATGATGAGCCGTGGATGCAGGTTCATCACAGTAAAAGGGGAACCAGAACTAGCCTTGAAACAATTGACCTGGGAACAAGAGAAGGCTGTTGAGTGCTGCTTCACTGTAGTTCCAGACTGACAAAGGCTGGTGGGCACACCCCTCCCAGGGGGAGAGCTGGGTTTGCAGCTGCATAGAATTGCCCAATGGTGTTGAATTTGAAAATCAGGGGAATAAGTAAATTTCTAAACTGCAGATTCCCAGTTAATCTTGTGTTGCTGTGCTTTACAACTATGTCAACACTTTAATTTCTAGACCTTCCTTGAGTTTGCTCAAATGAAATCTTGGATGAGCAAAAACTGTAAAGCTACCCTAACTATCTACTCTCATCGAAGAAAACAGGCATGATATACGAAGTTAAGGTGACAGTTAATGAATGCAAGCTGGATTGTTAAATAATAGCTTTCATTTAAAAAAAAGTTTAACCAAAATAACACAAACATTATTTTATAAGACATTTAGATTTCACTAATTTTCAACATCATTGTCAAACAACACCTAAACAGTTCAGTGAGACTCCTTGTGGGAATGATTCCAACATGCAATATGCATGGTGTTATATATCTAAACAAAAGCTAACTCATTGTTTCAGTTGTTTTACTATTTATAAGACAGTAGCCAAAATAATTTTTGCTTGCAGAATAAAATTCAAATATCCCTCAATAATCAATCATTTGCTTGATTAGGATTTATGTTTTGTCATGACCCATTTCAAGATCCATAGGTTATATATAATATATATATATATTATATATAATATATATATATATATATAATAATATGGGAGGGAAGCACATGTAGACCAGGACTTCTGCAGAAATTAAATAAATACCTAACTACCATTAAGCTGTACTTCACATCACCACACTATTTTCTTTTATGATTACAAATAATGATTATTTATATTTTCATGAATGAGGTCATTAATATTACTTAAAGTTTGGTGAGATAAAGTTCTAAAAGACTAATTTAAGGTTTCAGATACCAATCGCTCAAACCTCTGTAAATCACTGTACACAGGATTAAATACCAGCTACTCTTCTTGTGCTCCCTCTTCCCTTCCTCTTTGTTTCTAATACAAAAACTCTCTAATGGCATCCAGCACGGTGAGCATGCAGTAGTGGACAAAGGGTTGGACAGGTAGTCATGGTGACTAGAGAGAATGTCATAGGCCAAGGACAGGGATGTTCATGTGCACAGGAAGGGTTTCCTAGCATGGTATACTAGACCTTTATTAAAGAAAATCAGTGTCCGTGCAGCAGGTGCAGTCTGGTGCAGACAATTAGAGCCCAAGGCAGATGAGGACAGTACCTATACTTGTGGGGTGGCCTGAGCTGGACAGTCAATACATTCATGCAGAGGAGAGCATGGTCCTGCACAGTGTGAATAAGCCAATTAGTGCAGTGAGGGCAGACAGTACAGGGGAAGGGGCAGGGAAAACGACATGAGGTTGTCTACCAGGTCCACAGCCAAGAGCACATGTTGACCAAACAAGTCAATGGATTAAGAAAAGTGGGAGTTAGTTTTCTCACTTTTGGAGAGAGGAGTGCACAGATGAAAAGCAAAACCTATATAAACCCTTTGTGTTTAGGTGTCGAGTTAAAATTAAAAGGATTGACACAATCATATATGTATATATATATACTTATAGAAATGAATATGAATATTGACATAAACGCAAATATACTTGTACATATTTATCCATGTATTCCTCAGCTTTATCTGATGAAGCAGCAAAGCTCAACAGCAAGCAACTGCCACACCTACTCTCCCTGTTTTAGTTTCTGCAGCCCATGCCTCAAATCTCACATAGAAGGACTCTTATCACTTGGAGTGTTTGGCTGATTCCAGGACTTCAATATGAGCCTTGACCATTGTGCTCTATTTGTGAAATATTAAGTACTCAGAGAAAGATAGAGATGGGTTAAAGGGCTGTTTGAAGAGGCTATGATTTTGAGCACCTAAAGACATAATTGTGGGTTGTAACCTATTGACTGACATAGAAAGCATATATTAATACAAATTTTGAGAGTTTGATGAGCAATGGGATATTACAACCCCATAGTAATTTCTCACCAAATGAGTATTTGTTTCAAAGAAAAGAGAATTTGTCATTGACTATTGGCAGATGTCACCTTGGTCAAGTGATCAAATATATCCTCAGAAATGAGATCAATCAAAATTGTGAGCTATTCAATAGAGAAAGGGGCAGAGGGTCACTGCTATAACATCCCTGTCAAAGATGTATCAGCTAAATATAGTCTTCAGAAAATATCAAGAGAACCTAAATTGAGGGCAATTTCATCATTTTCTTGTAGTCTTAGAATTGTCCGGTCATTGGAATTAAGGACAGCTGAAGGAATACTTCTAGATCAGAAACCAAAGTCACATATCAACCAATACTGACCTTTGGTTATACATCCTTTTGTCACAGAGGGCAATACTGAGACACCTGGCAATAGTTAAACATGTTCCCAGGAGGACAGGGCAGTCCTGACTCCTATTCAACTTTATCACGTTCACATTGTGGCTGTTCAGGAGAACACATTCTTTATATGAGAAATACAGTAAAACTTTCAAGAGTGAGTGGGCCACTAATCCAGCAACTTAAGTCTCAAATGACTTCCAACAAAACCATCAAAAAGATTTCCTTTTACCATCCTTCCAGCTTTTCAGTAATCCAGGGATTGCCCCAAAATAGAAATATGAGCCTACACAAATAATTTCCCCTCTTAGGAGAGAATTCAAAATAATCTCAGAAAAGCCCTAAACTAATTTAGCAGAAGGCTGTTCCCTCTGCTGATTTTGAATTCCCATTTCTCATTTAGGTAATATGATCAGATCCCACCGGGGAGTTCAGGTACTGTGTTATTGCTGTTACGTGGTAACCCAGGAAGACATTCACACTTGCCTTACAGCATGCCTAAATTTCCATACATAAATGCCTTCCCTCTGAGCTAAGAAGAAATGCACTTCAAATGGACTGTTTTAGAATATAACTTTCTGAGTTCAAGACGAAGAATCACCGACAGAAGGATGTATATTTAAAAGCATACATAAAAGGAAAGGCAAGCTCACCTAATACTTCTCTATTCCCACCTTATTTTGAAAGTATGGGAGAAGGGTCAGAAGACAAACAGTGAGCCTTGGCAACTTCGATGTTGCCAACTGCAGAAAGGGTAAAAATCTGGTGGTCCCAGCAGACTATCTATGTCAGTTTCCTGTCCCAGACTTTCAGTGCAGCATAGGTCACAGTGATTCTATCATGTGATCCACCTACACGCTCAGCTGACTCCTGTCTGACTTCCATGTTTATTAACACTTTTGAGTGGTGGTAAGACATTCAGCCCAATGGCTCATGAACCAACCCATTAAAAGCAATGGTTCATTGTCCCCTTGTGGAAAACAACTGTAATCCATTAGTGCCCATCTTTGTCCCCATCCCCGTAACTAAAACGCTCAGAGAAGAACCTTCCTTCAGACAGTGTCACTCAGTGCTCGGTAAATTTTACAACCAGCTCAACGTTAACAACAGTATTGCAAGTTAATATCACAATTAACCTAGTATGTATGGATCTTCATAATTATGGGGTTATTTTTGGTAGTTATTGGTATCTTTCTGTGTATGGTCTTTCTTCATGACCACTGAGATCTCCCCAAAGCTATTTTTTTAGATTGCCTTATATCCCCTTCTCTCTCATTTGTGGGAAAGTCTACCAAACCTAGTCACCTCTCCATCTGAGAGATGTGAGAGCATTACATGCATTCCTTAAATGATGCCTGCTCATAATTTTACCATTCTATTTCAGTTACAATGCCTGGCATGATCAGGAACAGGGAGAGATCACAATTGCTTCCTTACAGCCTTCGATCCCACTGCTTTTGAGACTAACCGATAGACCATCCAACCAGTCGTACTTAACTAGAATTTTTGAGCTTCTGTTTTCTCAAGAGAACTATTTTCTTCATTTCACCATACCAAAATACTAATAGATATAAATTCCTTGTAGTAAATAGGGCTGAATTTCTCCCTCAGCAGACTTCTCCTCTGTGACAAGTCAATTCCTAAGATTTGGGGAGGGTCATAGGAAGCCTGGGAAGAGCTGTGACTGTATAGAACCACTGCATTTTCATGCAGGACTAGAATTTTCTTTCCTTTCTTTTATAATTTCTCTTTATACTTTTGGAGTTTCATGCACATGATGGTAGATTTATGACCCAGGCTGAGAAGTGTGTTGTGGCTAATTTTACCTTCATATAAGGATTTTACTCTTATACTTCTTTTTCACTGTAACCCAATTATACAAATTTGTAATGAATTTACAACAGGAACAAACACTCACTACCCCCTAAGATGTTCAATACTTAATTTGAGCTTATGTCTAGCACAATTATGAAACCGAATATCCTGCTTGCCTTTCCTTGGTCACTTACTTCCATGTCTATCGAGTGAAGCTAATTCAATTTACACATACGATGGAGAGAAGGCTGTGTGTGACAGAGTTCAGCAAAAAGAGGCACTTTGCCTTTGGATTTAGTAGGGAGCTGACAGCTCTCAGAAAAAGACTAACAAATATCCATGTCAACAAGCTCCAGATGCAGTGCAGGGGGGTGAAGGGGGGTTGGGGGGATGGGGAGGGGGGATTACAGAATTCTAGGCCTCCAGAAGGTGCTATTACCTCTCTCTGGAACTAGCACATGAGGAAGTGTCCAACTGTTCTGGGAAACCAGTAAACTAACTTGTTTTTCTCTTAGTTCAAAAACTTATCATCACCTTCTCTACTTACCAAGGTAGTTGAACAAAATTGCACAAATCAAAAAGGGTTTTCCTGGGGCTAGGAAGGTGGCTCAGTGGTACATCGCTTGCCTTGCATGCAAGAGGCCCTGGGTTCGATTCCTCAGCACCACATAAGAAAAAAAAAGCCAGGAGTGGCGCTATGGCTCAAGAGGTAGAGCGCTACCCTTGAGCTGAAGAGCTGAGGAACAGCGCCCAGGCCCAGAGTTCAGGCCCCACAATCAGACCCCCCCAAAAAAGAAAAGGTTTCCTTTAGGAAAAAGAAAAAAGAAAACAGCCAAACATCAACAACACCACCAACAAAAACAAAAACTAGTAGCATAGGGAGGGGCCTCGTGCTTGGGCTGCCCATGGAGTTACAGACTCCAACACCAGACTCCGTCTGTAAGAAAGAAAGTTTGGAAGCTAAGCAATGGTGACTCACTAGTTCAAGCCCCAATACTGGCATAGAGAAGAAAAAAGAAAAAAAAGGAAGGAAGGAAGGAAGGAAGGAAGGAAGGAAGGAAGGAAGGAAGGAAGGAAGGAAGGAAGGAAGGAAGGAAGGAAGGAAGGAAGGAAGGAAGGAAGGAAGGAAGGAAGGAAAATGGTTTACTTCAAGCCTAGATGCTGTGTAACAAAACAGAGAGCTCCTCTGAGCTCTCCTCCCCAACTAATGCTCTATGTCATGCTTCTTCTGACTTTTCTTCCTTTTTTATCCTTCTTTTGCTTTTCCTCCTTCAATAATATTGCCTTCCCTCTTCTCCCTCAGAATGTGAAAATAAACCTTATGTAGATATGTCAAGAAGAATAGATTAACACTACTAATTAATAAAAGTAAAAAAAAAAGAAAAGTAATGCTTTTGAAGAAAGGGGTGAGGAGAGAGGACATGATGGAGTATATGGAATCCAGACCTAGCGGTTGAAATGGGTTGGATTATTTTGAGCAAACTAGCATCATGAGAAAAACACTGTTTGAGGAACACTTTTTCTGGAAAAATGTAGAAAATAAACTAGAACACACTGAACTGAACAATATTCATTGTGGTATCTTATTAATGAGTGAATTACATGAAAATATTTCACAGGAAGGGAAGAACAATTGAATTATATTTATCCCAGACTATCTAGAAATGGATGCATTTTTGTTTGTTTGTTTGTTTTTGGGTAAGTTGTGGGGCTTGGCCTCTGGGCCTGGGTGCTGTCCCTGAGCTCTTCAGCGCCACAGGAGTGCTCTACTACTTGAGCCACAGCACCACTTCTGGCTTTCTGGTGGTTTATTGAAGATAAGAGTCTCATGACTTTCCAGCCCTGGCTGGCTTTGAACAGTTATCCTCAGATCTCAGCCTCTTTAATAGCTAGGATTACAGGGGTGAGCCACCAGCACCCGGCAGATGCATCGTCTTTAACCAGTTAAGATTAAGCTAAACAAAATAGGAACCAAATGAATGTGTTTACATAAAAATATTTAATGAAATACATAAATTCTAGCAACAAAACTCTTAGTCTTTGTGTGTGTGTGTGTGTGTATGTGTGTGTGTGTGTGTGTGTGTGCATGTGTACGTGTGTGCCAGTCTGGGGCTTAAATTTGAGACCTGTTCATTGCCTCTGAACTTTGCTGCACTTGAGCCATAGCTCCAGTTCCAGCTTCTTTTTTTCTTTTTTTGATGATAATAGTATCATGGACATTCCTACTTGGGCTAGCTTCTCACCACTATTCCCAGATCTCAGCCTCCTAGCTAGAATTGCAGACTTTGAATAATTCTTACACAAAGTCGATCAAGTCTTCTATGAGCAACTTGAACATATATAAAGCATCCTCAAATAGGCACAAATTACTGGGTACCAGTTGGATATACTTATCATGTAAAGGAATAAAACATATCTACTGAGTATGATCTTTAAAAGTAGCTTAAAAAGTAGCTTTTCTAACTGAAAAATCTGAACAACATTAATAGGCCTGTTGAGTTCAAAGAAATTAGGGGAAGAGAGCCTCTACTTATAGTTATTTCTTTCTTCAATTAAAAAAATATCAAAATTATTCAAGTAAAGTGAAAATTTTAAGTAGAGATCCATCTTTATAAAATTTATAAATTATAATAGAAATCTAACACTTTTCTTGGCAGCAGATTTCAAGAATTTGTACATTAATTTTGTTCTTCTCCCTATAATTGAGCACACAATTAGCTGAGTACTCAATGGAAGCTAAAAATTCACCGGTTTTTAATGTAGCCAATTATTTCAATCTTTGTTTCAAATTTTGAAGTTTATGAGACCCACGCTGCTTCTGCTTTTTTTTTACACATCATTCCATTTTTTTTCCTGAAATGAATAAGAGGCAATTGCGATAAAAATCTTCAAATAATGAAGTGCAAAATTGGGAATACTGACAAAACAGAGCTGTTAGCTGTCAGGAAATACCAATGCAGCTTGTAATTCTTGTTGTTTTTTTCATATAATTTTAACTTCAGAATATGCCTGGAAGAGAATGATGTATGTAAGTGCAAGATCACATAAAATGAAGGAAATGTTTACCAAAAAAAAATCTATAAAACTTGATATCCAAGTATCATGTTTGAAGCCATCCTTCCAATGAAGTTTATAAACCATCTTCATGAAAGGAGACCAGTTGACAAAAGAAACTAGAAAATAAAGACTTCAGGAACATATTTTAGTATAGAAACTTTCTGATTCTTTAAAAGTATATAGGGTCTTACAGAAGTTAACAACAGAAATAGAAAAGATGCTTACCTAAGTTTAACCTTGACCAGAAATAAAAAGGGTCCATGACATGAAAGTGATGGTACATGTAGATCAAGAAGACAGGGCATATGAATGAAGAAAGAAAGGGTTGGAGAATACAATCATAATACTAAATATATATATATATACATAATTCTCAATATATTTACATATAGTACTATATGTATATATATATATATGTATATATACAATTGATCTAGGAAAATTGAGGAGAAGTGATGAAATTGGGAAGGATGACATATACAGACCAAAAGAGTGATATGGATCAAGATGCATTGCACTCATTGAGTTGAAACCCCTTTGTACAACTACCTAAAGAAAAATTTAAGAAAGAATAGTGACTGTTCCATTTTGGAGCGTGTTACAGGCTTTGAGAGTCGCTGTTAGACATGTATAATAGATGTTAGAAATGCCAAGTTCTAATGTTTCAGTGAAAAATATCCTGCCTTATTCTCTTCTACCTTTTTTCACTTTTAAATAATGAAATATTCTGTTTTAAATTACCATACTCAACCTGAAAGGGCTAAGTATATCAATGTCACCAAAACTACACATTTGCTCAGGCGGTTGAGAATAGGACTGTGTCTATAGGTCAGCCTAGGAAGAAAAGTTTGAGAGTTCTTATCTCTCATGCCGATAAGTGTATGGATATCAAAATTAGAAATAACAAGATTCAAATTTCAGCTCTGAAACATGTTAGCTTTTTAACCCTCGGCAAGGAAGATAGTTTGCTTTAAATTTAAATTTCTTTTTTACTGAGAATAGGGCAATACATATGCCAAAAATTCTTTTATGAATATTGAGACGAGATGTGTAAACTAGGAACATGTACATGGTAATGGAATCTATAGATCACTCATTCATTCATGATCTGTGTATCTCTATTTCTTCTTGAGACGGTCTTACTATGCATCCAAGACTAGCCTAGAACTTCCTATGTAGCCCAGACTGGCTTCTAACTAGCAACTTTACTGACTGTCTCCTAAGTGCTGAGATTACAGGTGTACACCACCCTATCTAGCTTAAGTCATCGAGAGAAGACCATACGTGAAACAATGTAGCTCTCAATTACAATCTCACTTTCCACTATTTCAGTTACCATTGGGCCAGAAGTATTAAAAGGGAAATCACCAAATTAATGTTCACAAGTTAAATACTGCACTATTTCCGAGTAGGAATTTGAAACCATCCCACACGTTCCTATCCCTGACATAAACCATTCCTGTGTCCAATCCATCCAGATTATAGAAACTACCCACTCATTGGTCACTTAGTAAGCACATGCGTTATTAGCTTGACTGTTAGGATTTCATCGTATCTTGTGCTACTATAAAGCTGTGAAGTTGTGAAGGAAAATGAATTTATTTTAGTTTTTCTCTTGAGCTCCTAAATGAAGAAGTTATGGCAACATTTGTGAAGAGTTTAGGACTGGACACTATTCAGGGAACCGAGTGTCCCCTGGGGATCTTGGGTGGGTCCGGGATGGAAAAGGAGGGGGCTTGGGTACTGACAGGCAGTAGAGGAGCACTAGCAAGCGCATGCGTAGGAGCAGCTCCCCGCCCCACTCCTTGGTAGTTTAGGGACAACAATGGAAAAGACAACAATAGTGTGTTGATGGGAGAGGGAGCCATGAGGGTGATGGGAAGATGGAGATGTGTGCAGACTTGAGGAATTCAAGAGGACTAGCACTGAGAGGACTTAGCTGGGAAAGAACGAATCTTGGTGGCAAAGTGGAAGAGGAAGAAAGTTTCATACTTGGGCAAACACAACCTAAAGACAGTAGGACTGGAGGAATCTTAAAAACATGAATTCTAGAGGAAACAAAGAGCACAACACGGAGAGCTCAAGCTCTGCCAGTTGGTCAGAGTGTCATCATAAAGAGACTGATGAAGGAATTTGTATTTATGTTGGAGATAAACGAGCTATGGGAGAGCCAATGACCTCCAATGAGCAAAAATACCATCGAGAATCATGTTTTAAAGAGGTCTTGGAAGACTAAGCTGAATCCAGGTTTAGGTTTCTTCCTGAGTATATCCATACACTATAAAAGTTGCTGATCCAATCATTTCACTCTCAAGGAAGAGTGGTGTGGGAGATGAGTCTGTCCCTCCACAGGCTTTTGATTATCTAGTAGAGTTCCTCTGAAGGTTTTCTGCACCAGCAGAGGAAGAATCATTTTCAGTTTGTAAGCTCTAACACTTTTAGAACACCACAGTCTGCCAGTGCTTTTTACAGCTAAATAACAAAATTTATACCTCTTCCTATTCCTTAAAGTATATCATAACTAATCATCACATTCTCTGGAATCTATTGTAAGTATGCTTTTAGTTACAGGAATGTTGTAACACAACACTTGGCTTTTTGCTCTTTATATTCACTTGTTCTCCTACATTGATTAAGATTATGCATTTGTCAATGATATATAAAACTAACTAATGGGCCATCTAATCTCACTACAAGAATCAATTCTATTACCAATGATCACCAGGGACAACAATAATCAATGCGGCTAACTGTAAAATGGATGTGGAGAATTAGATGAGTAGTTTTATCTAAGACAAATAAGAAAATCAGGCAATAGGCAACTAGACGACATAAAACAGATTGAATAGAAAATAATATCTGAAATAATTGTCTTATTGAAGGCCATAATACTTTGCACATTAAATCATAAACTTGGGTATCTTGACATTATATCATAATTAATGGATTCATATTATATAATGATTTCTTTATTTTGCACCATACTCCTCTTAACTAAACCATCTCTTTGTGTGTGTCCATTGTGTGTGTTGCTTGAACTTGTGGCCTGGGCACTGTCTCTGAGCTTCTTTTGCTCCAAGGTAGTGCTCTACCACTTCAGTGCAGTTCCACTTCAGCTTTCTGGAAGTTAATTTTGTTAAGAGTCTCATGGACTTTCCTGCCCCAGTTGGCTACAAAACTCTTTTCAGATCTCAACCTCTTGATTAACTGGATTACAAGTATGAGCCAGCAATGCCTGGCACTATTGCTATTTATGGTACTTAGGAATCAGCCAGTTTGAAAATGAATCAACCTCTGACCCATTTTTTGCCTTTTTCCTGGATATTCAGTAGTTCTTTTAGACCATTATTAGTTCACATTTGACTTATTAGTATAATTCTGCATTTCTTGGCCAGGTTAAGATGGAGCAAATCTGAAGAGATGTATCAAAAAATACCAGAAAGTTTTCACTTATCTTCATGCAGGCCTAAGTGGATGATTTTCTCGAAGCCCAGAGGTAGTGAGGGAATGATCAGACATCATCTATGATGCAATGATGGTAAATGGTATAAAATGGAAATTCTCACTGTGGAAATCTCCCTGACAACATATGACTTTCAGCCACATTCCGCCTATATTTTTCTGCCTTCAGTTTTCTTTTCCTCAAGAGCTAATTTTAATTCCTCAGTATTTTCAGTGACTCTTCTTTGTCTGAAACTACAACCCAGATTTCCTATCACACAAATGTGTAAATTATCTGACTATACCTTCCCTACCATAATTCCCCAGTCATCTCTCAAAACAAATCTCAATCTCTCTCCAGTATCATCATTTTCAGTATACATCATACGTAGCAGCTACAGATATTTGCTTATGATGTTTATGATCATGATGTTTAAATTGCCTTTTGCATCTTCACCCCCAATCCGTTCATTTCTCAACTTAAATAAAGCTAATTTCATTTCCATCAAAACATTGCTTTGTTTTCACAACAGTAATTTACCTCATGTTGAATTCTTGCTGATTTCATATATTTAGACAAGATAGTATTATAACTTCCTAAATAATTTTATTGAGTAAATAAAGTATCGCTGATATACTGTTTCCCAAATGGTTTTGTTTATTCATTCATTCATTCATTTTGTTTATTTATTTTCTATTCTGGAACCATGACTTGGCCTCAGAGCCAACTAATCTCTTGGCTGTCCTGTTCTTGGCCATTTGAGCCAAACCTCTAGCCCAGATCTGAGCTAGTTAACTTGAGATGGAGTCTTACAGTTTTCTGCCCAGCTGGTTGAACCAATTTTCTCGAAAAAGATATTCAATGTGCATAGTTTCACCTAACCTACCTTTTCTATAAACATAATAAGCTGCAAATCTATAAACAATTTTAGAAACTTTCAGAAGAGAGGCCTAAATGGATATAGTAGTGGCTATATAACCTCAAAGATTGTTTTCCATATAATGTCATTTGACACTCATCAGACACCGCCCAGAAACGTTGCAGCTGGCCATGAGTGATAGCGTGCAACACAGCTGTAATAATGTTTATCACTTTCCTATTGGCTAAATGAAACTACAGTTATTAATTTAGGTATTAATTTATTGGTGAAATGTCTTCTTTTTTAATTACTTTAGGGCCTTAGCTCAAGGTATAATGACACCAGAAATCCTGCAGTGTTGTTTGAAAATGTAAGATCAAATAACAGACACAGAAAATACATAAAAGAAAACAGCTCAAAGGTAGACAAAAATCGGTAAGCAGAAATTCCCTGGGAATTTGAATTGTCCACCGAGATGATCAAAGCATCCTTCATGGAAAAATTCTTTCTCTTCAGTTTTTCATTTTTTTTCTCTTTAAACACTGGATTCCAACCTTATCTAATTAATTATACTGAGTTTTTTTTATCAACTACATCTTCACATGTTTCTGCTCCTTTCCTACTGCTTTTCAACTGCCTTTTCTTTTGCTATACAATGGCCATCTTCATAATTCTACAATATAGAGTCCCTCTGTCATGCTACAATTCAAATGTGCCTGCTTTCACTGTATTTGATGTCGGTATAATTTGTGGAGGGGAAGGGCAAAAACAAATCATTTAAATAGGGATACAAGTGGACCCATTGCAACAATGAGACGTACAGGTCGTTATGTCAAAAAGGAATTTTACAACTTTGTGGGGGGTGAGGGGAGGAGGATTGGGTGGGGGGGCAGGGGGAAGATGGGAAGGGATGGGAAGGGGAAACAAAGGAGGAGACAACAATGCTTGATAAGAAATGTACTCATTATCTTGCTCATGTAATTATAACCACTCTGTACAGTATTTTCACAATAAAAAAATAAGAAAAAATAATAATAATACAAATTAAAAATGTGCTAATAACTAATAGAGCCCAAATTACTTGCAATTGTTAAAAACTCACTAGAGATGTAAGGTATTTTTATCTTACAATAGAAAGCATCTATTCTAGGATAGAAAGCATCTGTTCTAGGATAGAAAATACATTATGTGTGTTAAAAATAAGAGAATGTTTTAGGAATACAGAGAACTATGGATGGAAAAGTATCTTAGAATAACTGCTCAAGTGCAGCAAAGATAGCAGAGTGATGAATAGCAGGGAATCACAGGTCAGACAAGTGTTAGTATTCAAGTCAGTGAGGTGAAGTGTCTGATCAGGCTTCCTGGCTTGACTGCTACCATCGAAGGGCCAGCCCTTGGTCCATTTTTCTTTTTCTCAGTCCCTTTGGAACTGACCTTCTTCCCCTGGTTATTCCAGAAGCATTCTCTTTAGTCTCCATTTTCTTCAGAACTGAACACCTTCTCTCATCTCCAGTGACCTCTTCCCTGCAACCTACATTTCTGGTTTATCGGGGATAAACAGATCTTTCCACCCAGAGCCATTTGATTTCCCTGGAGGGAGAAGCAAGTCCTTGTTTACTCAATGGAATGAGCCAATAGTATTTTCCAGAAAACTTCAATGGTACTTCTATGAAGAAGGTCAGTCATTGACATAGAAAGGGTCAGATTCACCATCTAGCTGCAAATGTAGGTATGTTGTACAAGGCTGCACACAAAACACAAGGTTATAGTATAAATTTCAATTGATCATTACCTGTCCAAACATGCAGATCAAAGATTAAAAGCAGATAAAAAATAATATCAGATATGAATACTTACAAAAGAAAAAATATTGCTGCATTAAGACCCCTGAAGTCTGAAATCAATTCTTTAATGAGATTCTCACCCTAGAGTAATGTTATTTACAGGAGAGATTTATTTTTCCTTCTAGTAGTCTATTTTAATGCTAGTGTGCACAGATAGCTTTCTATGGGTATTCTCACATATTCTAAGGAATAGAATGATGAAATGAGCATTTTGAGTTACAGATGTAAAATATCAATTTATAGACAAAAAAGTAGGTAAATGTAATAAAGCTATAAAAATGTTCAATTCTGCTTCAGGAGGGACTGCTAGACCCTGGGCAGATTTAGGTTTCTTAAAAACACACATTGCCAAAAATCTCTAAACTATATAATTTAGGAACAGAGATAGCTTGGTGCTGGTGGCTTATACCTGTCATCCTAGCTAATCTGGAGGCTGAGATCTGAGGCTTGTGGTTCAAAGCCAGCCCAGTCCATGAGACTCTCATCTCCAATTAACCACCAGAAAAAAAAGTGGTGCTTTGGTTCAAGTGGTAGAGCACACACCTTGAGCTGAAGAACTGAGGGCCAGTGACCAGGCCCAGTGTTCAAGCCCTATCACCAAAAAAAAAAAAAGAGAGAGAGAACTGAGATAATTTGAGTACTGGAATGAAAACTGAATATTAGAATCAAATATTTGTGATATCTCATTTCATTGGATACATTCTAATGATCCAAGAGCATATCTCCAAGTATGAATAACTTGGATATCATAAACTTATTTTAAGAATAATTCACCAAAGCACAATATTTCCTTTGTTTTAAACCTAGTATTACTATACTCCTGGGCATCTCAATTTTCAACTCTGTCATTCACTGTGATTTAATAAATTTGCTTTTCTAAAAAAGGCCTGGAAATTTTAATTACTTCTCTCTAGCTCTGTGTGCAATTTCAACAACTCTCAGGAGGTATTAGTGACTGCTAAGAGCAAAGACATGTCAGGTCAAGAATACGTGTCTCCTCGTGTAAGGATGTAAGATCCCAATTATAACCCAATCCAGACCACAAGTCACTTCTGTACAAAGAAGAAGGATCTTAAAATTAATGGCAACATAGTCCCTTATTTTCCCTACTAAGTATAAAATGGAATTTACAAAGATATTTTTTTAATAAGAGAGAAGGTATCTATTATCTCTGATATGCAAGTTCCCTCTATACTCCATTGTTCTCTTTGAACAAAGTAAAATTTAGTTTCTTCTCTTGTTTTCTTACAGAGGGACACTTGCCTTATGCATTGAGCATCAAAACTGCTTTTCTTTTCTTTTTTTTCTTTCTTTCTTCTTTTTTTTGGTTGGTTGTGGGGCTTGAACTCAGGGCTTGGGCACTGTCCCTCTCAGCTCTTCAGCTCAAGTCTGACGCTCTAACGCTTGAGCCACAGTGCCACTTCTGTTTTTTTGAGTGGTTTATTGGAGATAAGAGTCTCATGGCCTTTCCTTCCCGGGCTGGCTTGGAACCACAATCCTCAGTTCTCAGCCTCCTGAGTAGCTAAGATGACAGGTGTGAGTCACTGGCACCTGGCTTGCTTTTCTTATGTAGCTGAAATAAGTACCACTTTGTAACTCTAATCACCTAATCAAAACTGTTGTCTTCTGCTACTCCACAAGGTGGAAGTTTCCCATATGCTCTTATAGGTTTTGTCCTGAATTTTTCCATTCCACTGTAAAATGGAAAATTACAGTTTCAATGTACATGTTCAAGGAGCTATAAAAACATATAAAATCATATCACTTATATAAATATGTAAAAATTATCCTAATATTATACACATAATGAACTATGATCTCTAAAATTTTTAAAGACCTAGTACATGAATGGTGTTATTTACTCACTGAACTCAGAATAACATCCAGCAGTAGAAACCTACACCACTGATTTGGAAGTGGGATGGTGTTTTGCTTTGATTCTTTTTGCTGTTCCTTTGAGATAAGATCTCACCTTATAGACAAGGCTGACCTCAAACTCACAATTTTCTTTCTTCTTCTCTCTCAGTGCTGGAATCACAAGCATGTGTCAGAAAAGAAATATTGAAAAGCCCAAAATGCATCTGAATGTGCTAAGAGATTCCAGTCCCACTTGGAAATGCTATGCTGCAGTTAAAGTTCTGCCTGTAGGTGATGCCTTGAGGATAAAATGGTCTCACCTAAATCTGCCTCAAAGACACTAAAGAGCTGTGGCATTGCCCAACTCTATTCTCATCATCAGGATGATCAAACAAATGCTTCCAACTATTTTCTGTCACCTGACTATAATACAAACTTAAATAACAGTCTTAGAAAGAGAGAACACAGGAGTCTGAGAACATGGAAGTGAGTTATTAGCCATCTTCTAACCTCAAATTATGAATCTCTGCTCCAGATTAAGACCTTATGTTTCCATATTAAAATGCTAGCTTCTACCTCACTTGTTTCTGATTATCCTGGAAAATATCCTCCTTGGTTTACTCCTCTTTATCTCCTACCTGCTATCAGATTATTCAACCACAGGTATTTATTCAACTATAGATGATTGAAGCTTTTCTAGGTGCTCTTATTCTTTGCTAAACTTTTTGAACACATGAAATATATTTATGCCAGCTATTTTAACTGTACTGTTTTAACTGTACTGTTTCACCCTGAAATTTATTCTTATTATTGTAGATTGTGTATCCCTGACACTTTGTACAGCTAGAAATCTTTCATTGGATGTCAGACATTGTAAATTTCCCCTTTTTGAAGCTAGGAATGCTTGTATTCCAGTAAGTATTCTTCAATTTCATTTGAAACAAAACAACTTCACTTTGAGATAGTTTGTTCTTCACAAGTCTTGCTTCTTATGGGGTCATAATTACGAGTCAAGGATCAAGATACCCTAATACCGAAGCAAGCCATTTCTGAATGCTCTATTCAGCACCTTGTCAATCATAGTTTCCTGTTGTGGCTAGTGAGGCATTATAAACTGAGCTCCTTCTCGGTAAATGACCCTGTCTCTAATCTTCTTGATCTGCTTGTTGTCTCCCAAGCCTCAAGTGGTTTCCTCATAAGAATCCACTCATTGCTCCTCAGCTTGAATCTGCAAAGGGGACCCTCTGTAAATTTCAGCCATTTGCACTCTGCTTTCCCTTCTTCTCTCTTTCTCTTCCCTCCTCTTCTCTCTTTCTCTTGCTCTGCCTATTCCTCCCACTCTCTTTCTTCTCCTCATTTAGTTTATCTTCTTTTCTCTTGCACCTGTTCTGTCACTTTACCCCTCACTCACTGTCTCAAATCAGGGTCTCCAGAAGACTCTTCCTGGGTTTCATTTCCCCACCATAATGAGGGATTCGGCTCTAATTCTGAGCTCAGCTAATCACATGGCTTATCTCCCTTGTTTCCTATTTCCCTAGAATCGATCTTCATCGTTACCTAATTGCCGCTGTCTCAAAAGCCATTATTTACCATGCTATGTGTCATTTTATTCTTTTATGAGAATGGGTGACCTTAATTTCTACAGATCCATCTTGGCTAGAGGTAGAGGACTGTTGTCATCTTGGTAAATACTGAACTGAATTACAGTGCAGTGTAATTCAACGCTAAATCTAATGCTCAGATTGATAACATGAGGCAAATTATTAAATGCATAATAACCTTCTGGACACATTGGATCACACCTATAATTCTAACTACTTGGGACTGAGATGCAGATGGTCACACTTCAGGGTCAGCCCAGGATCATAGTTCATGAGATTTCTTCTCAATGGAGAGCTGTACACTGTGGTGTACATTTGTACACCGTCATATATAGGAAGCATGTGTCTGGGCAGGAATTACAACAATGTATTTAATTTAACCTCCATAAAAACAGATTGGAGTTGTAGCTTAGTGGAAGAGAGCTTGACAAGCATATGGACGTGATTTCAAACTTTAGTACTGCAAAAATCAAATAAAAGTAAAATAAATCGCAACGCAACATTGTGGCAGTTTAAAGGACAAGCTAAGATGCTAAACCAAAAGATTATGAATCATTGTGTCATGGAATTATTTCAGATCTGTCCAGGACTAAACTTCTCTCTATTGTGGCTGTCTTTCTTAACTAGTCATCTGTGCTTCTAACTAAAACTTTAGGGTTCTCTTATTAAGCAGAAGATGGAAAAATCGATACTATTGGTAACAAACTTCAAGCTATAAACTAAAAAATGAATTGACGTATCATATGTGCTCTGCACACATACTTTATCTTTTCCAAAAAATAAAGTGTTTAATAGTTTAAAGACAATTAAAAAGTTCCTAGAGATCATAATAAATAACTATTATGATCAAAGGATTTTCATGAATTTCTATATATTCTTTTCCTCTGCCTAGTACTTGGTGATTCACATGAAGTTTGAGGGAGAAAACAAACGTGACAGGATGGATTTTTTGCCTTTAATCTACTGTGAGTTTTGTAAAAGAAGTTCCTGTTATCTTCCTAGGCACCGTAATCACTCCTGTAATCATTTGTTGGATTCTGCAGACCGGGTGATTGAACAATTAGTGTCTCCTTATTTCATCATGTCCTGGACAAAATGAATCCAGAAGCTGAACTAGAGAGCCTTCACAATCAATTGGATGAATTGCATGAATATTCCAAATTCTAGAAAGATCTGTATAGTGAGGTTTATCAGTCCACCTAAGACAACAATTAAAGGTGTATCATAGGTATGTGTGAAGGAAATCATGTACTGGACAGAGGCTGTTTTTCTTTTTTGTAATTAAATAGAGTGTTTGCTGGTAACAAGATCTGGCCCAGGTTTCTCTGACAACTGCCTTTGTACCAGGAGCCCTTTGCCAGTTCAGGAGTTCTTAGATACAATAAAATGTTTGTCCTTGTTTTATTAAAAACCTCCACAGGCTTGAAATCTCTTTCTATACATGTTGGACAGTCTGGTTAGTTAGAGTTTTAGAAAAGCCAGTCTGCCTAACATTTTCTGTTCTCCCTGAAAAATCTGAATCATATTTTAGTCAGAATAAAACCCCAACAAATCCCCAATGTACAACTTTTAAGAATCTCACACATTGATTGTGAATTCTACTTGGGGAAAGCATGCTTAAAAGTTTTGGGGTTTAGAATCAATGTGGAGCTCAGTCAAAAGCACAAGTCTTTTCGTTTTGTTTTTGTGTTCCATAGAACAAGAAAAAGGGAAAGGACTTGAAAGGAAGTTGCTGTGTCTCTGTAGTGTACACCGGAATGGAGCCTGGGAGTGGGGGAGGGGAGCAGAGAGACTCAGGATACTAAGAGCTTGACTTCTCATGGGAAGAGAGAGTACAGTCTAAAGCAGTAGCAGGGAAATATTAAACCAACAAACTACATCCTTGAAAGAAAAGATGTGCCTCAGGTCTGGGATCAGGGAGGGTTAGGAGAAGACAATTTGAAATTTGTAGCTGAGAAAACACATCTGTTCTGCTGAAAGTTTTCAGCTTTCTAGAGCTGAAATCTTGAACCATTAACAAAGAACCAATCTTTTTCATTTAGAGAATTTCTGCCATAGCAGAGACAGATTCCCTTGACCCTGGCAAAAATAAGTCCTTTTTCCATTGAATTCAAGTGCCTATTATTAGCTTTCATACTGTTGAGATGCAATGTTTTATGTGCTGTGAGAATGAGCTTAGATCTTTTTTGAGAGAAGACTGTGCTGTGTGTCATCTTTATGTTTGAGATCAACTGTGGTGGCTCTGTATTACCAACCCTCAAGAGTCAACCCTTTTTATTCTATGTACTCAGTTTTTTTTATTGTTTGTTGCTTTTGTGGGCCCTGGGGCTTGAACTCAGGGCCCACGTGCTGTCCTTGAACATTTTTGCTCAAAACTAGCACTCAACCATTTGAGCCATAGCTCCACTTCTGGCTATTTTGGTAGTTCACTTGGAGATAAATGTCTCATGGGTTTTCTTGCCTGAGTTGGCCTTGAACCATGGTCATTAGCTCTCAGACTCCAAAGGAGCTAGGGTGACTGGTATGAGCCAAGGCTATAGCTCAGGCTATTCACTCTTTTATAAAATAGAGTATCAAGATGATTTTTCACCTGTTATTAAAAAAATAAAGAAAAAACCCACAGTGATCTACTTTTGGGCTTTCAAGTTACTTGTCTTGGTTCCAGCATTTACACATTAGATGCCTTTGGATGGATCTGTAACCTCCCAAGTTCTCTTTTTCCACATTTGTAAAATGGGGTGATGGCCATTGTTCACTAACTACTCACATAGACACCAATTGAGTCTAATCCACACTAGAGCTGAGAGGGTCCACACAACAGACATGTCTCCTACCCTTAAAACTTTGAAATTTAGTCAGTTCTACTCATCAGCTTATCTTTCTCCCAAGGATTTTGTCAATATAACACAAACAGTAGAGAATTCTTACGAGAGTTCTCCAAGATCTTACTGGCTTAATGTATTTATTTGTCTATTTTTGTTCATTGCTAATGCAAGCATCATCATCATCATAGTTACTTTTTTACATTTAAATAATTATGTATGTGATATGATTTCATATGTATCATAGAGACACAGTGTAAGAAAAATGGAGTGTGTTAGGCTCCCTCACTATAACTTCAAAGAGCTCCAAGCCTGCCCTTCCCAAAAGACAATGATTCAGCTCATTTGGTGTAGTCATACAACCCTGAGTTAAGCCTCCATGAGCTACCTTAGGTAGTCTTAAGGCTGTATTTGGCCAGATGCAACTTTTGTCTAGTAGGAGTATCACCAGGCACATCTGAAAGAATCTGTGAGTCTAGGCTTTGAGATTCTTATGTACAGGATACCGTTGGGTGACAATGCTGTATGCTGCTGCTACTGAATCTGTGAACAGGATATCCTGTAGGTAAAGTATAGGCCACCATTTCTATTTGTTCGACATTTTCTTTGGCCTGCCCAAATCCACAAAATAGCCATATACAAATAAAATACTCATTCTTACACACTGAAAGGTTGCTACCTTTGACAGTGCACTCAAATTCAAGATGACTTGTCAGTTGTTGGCACCTGAGTTTCCCAGGGAAAAAGTGAGTGCATAAATTGAGGGAAAATACATACTTTTGGGGGAGGACTCTGAAGTTATTAAGTGAAATGCCATTGGAGCTGATAGTTGTATGAAAAACCATTGATAAGGTGTGGTGACTTGTATTTGAATAACAGAAGCATATAAAGCTTTTTCAAAGTAGATGTGGCCAGGAAAATGGAGTTCAGGCTGATTTTAAGCAATGGAAATTCTACTAAAGTTTTATTTACCTTCACCAAAATATCAAGACTTGCTGCTGGGTAAGAATTAAGAGACAACAAGTTTAAGTTTATAGTTTCTGTGTGGAAATTTAGCCATCAGTGTAAATTATCAGCACTCTTGCCAATGTCATAGTTTGGAAGTTTCTTTAGTGATCAGAAGTCTAGTCCATGTACTTGCAACACAATGCCAAGATTTACATTTATGATGCTATATTTCAACTGAATTCAGCAACACTATTTTTTCATTAAATTGAACACAAATGAGGCCAGATAAATACAACAGAGAAATCATCACTATCCCAAGGGCAGGGCAAGTTCAAGCTTATTTGAGAAATTTATTCCAAATGTGATAAGTTATCCAGCTGAAGCTCTTTTATCTAGATTACCAAGTTGAGATTTTAGCTTTCTTATAAGCACCCAGAAGGGAATTATAAGACACACAATGAATAGACAAGTATTTTTCCTCTAGGAAATTGCCTGACTTCCCTTTAATTAAAGATGTTTTTTTCCTCTTAGAAAAAGAATCGTATTTCTGATTTTATATTTTCCTGCATCAAGCAAGGGACTTGTAATGTTTAGCTTCCGCAAGGGAAGTATAAACTGAAGTAAACACAGAGAAAGTTTTACATTTTGACCCCTGGGAGAAATTGAGCAATGACTGTGAATGAGGGGGTCAATCATTTAAAGCCTGAACCTATTTAAAAATTATATTACATGTAGCAAGCTTCTTGGTTTGAGAAGGGTGTGGTATATTATTTCTGTTGATTCCAAATGTATTGAAGAATACTTGCCTCATATAGAAATATTTCCAAGTGGAGTAAAGGTTTTCAACAGTTTTCTTTAGATCTAGCAAAGGTGAAATCTGTACATGAGTACAACACTGTGATTGTACATCAAGAAGGCTTCTCCCCTTTGATAGAGAAAATATTAGAAATTTAAGAGAGAGGAGATTAAAACAGAGATTTTAAAAGTATCTTGAAATCTTATAGATCAGTGAAGTAGGAGTAATATATTACAACCAATTGTTCATCTTATATATTAGTCCAGAAAACTTCAGGTAAGAATATGACATGTGATCTAGATATCCTAATTATCACTATCATAACCAGATACCTTCATGACAAATTTTTGGAAAACTATTCATACTAGACAAAGATAACCTAAGTCCATTAACAGATGAACAAGTAAAGGAAACAAGCATGTGTATATGTGTGTGTGCTTATGTATGTCTGTATACATACACACAAATTAGAAAGTTAAGTCATTAAAAAGAAGAAATCCTGCTGGGCATTGGTGGCTCATGCCTATAAATTCAAGAGGCTGAGATCTGAAAATCATGGTTACAAAGCCAGGCCAGGCTGGAAAGTCAGTGAGATTCATATCTCCAAGAAACTACCAAAAATAAAACAAACAAAATAACAAGAACCTCTTGTTTCCATTTCTTTTTTTTTTTTTGGTCCAGTCGTGGGGCCTGAACTCTGGGCCTGGGCGCTGTCCCTCAGCTCTTCAGCTCAAGGCTAGCGCTTTACCACTTGAGCCACTGCACCACTTCTGGCTTTTTTCTTTTTGCTTATGTGGTGCTGAGGAATCAAACCCAGGGTCTCAGGCATGCAAGGCAAGCACTCTAACACTGAGCCACCTTCCCAGCCCCTTGTTTCCATTTCTTTGAGTACATTTTGATAAAACAGCATTTTATATGATCATATGCACATAGCTATTGAACATTTGTGTTTCTCTCCTAAGAATATTCTCCTTTTGTCTCACTGTGTGAATGTTTAGAGTCCTATGTAATTTATGATTTCCAAGTATAACTTTTGTCTTTTACCATCTAGTGTGTTTACTTATAGATTTATAGGCACATTCTATTTACTACAAATGAGGGAATACATGCGACCTATGTTTCTTTGGATCTAGTTAACTTTACTTAAAACAATCTTTTTCCAATATTTTCTGTTTCCTTATGAATGGTGCAATATCATTCTTTCTGATAAAAGCGTAGAATTCCATTATATGTGTGTGTGTATATATACATATATACATATATATATACACACACATATATATGTGTATATATATGCACACTTATATATACATATATGACATTTTCTGGATCCATTAATCCATAGAGGTGCATCTCAGTTGATTCCATATCTTGACTATGGTAAACAATGCTGCAAGAACATGGTTGTGCTGGTAGCTTTAGTGTGGTGTTGTGATCTATTGGATAAATGGTAGCAGCTTGGTATTGGCACAAGGATAGGTCAGAAGAATATGGAATAGAATAGAAGACCCAGAAATGAACCCACAGACCTACAGCCACCTAATAGTTGATAAGAAAGCCAAAAATACAGGATGGAAGAGAGACAACCTCTTCAACAAATGGTGCTGCATAATTGGCTATACACATTCAGAAACTGAAGCTAGATCCTTATATATCACCCTGCACCAGAATCAATTCCAAATGGATAAAAGACCTTAATATAAGACCAAATACCATAAAAATATTACAAGAAAGGTAGAGAAAACACCAGGGCTCCCTGGCACAGGTTGAGACTTCCTAAGTAAAGATCCAGAATCACAACAATTAAAGAAAGACTGTATAAATGGGATTTCATTAAACTGAAGAGATTTTTCATGGCAAAGGATATAACTAGCAAGATAAATAGCTCACAAAATGGAGCTATGCATCATACAAGGCTTCATATCTAAAAGATACTTAGAGCTCAAAAATATAACCCTTCCCCCCAAAATAAACTCTCAAAGAAACAACAACCCAATTAATAAATAACCTAAAGATTTCAAGACAAACTTCTCATAAGAAGTAGGAGGACCAATAGACACATGAAGAAATGTTCATTATCTCTGGCCATAAAAGAAATGCAAATCAAAACAATATTGAGATTCCATCTCCCCCTAGTTAGAATGGCCATTGCCAAGAAAACTAACAATAAGAGATGCTGACAGGGATGTGGCCAAAGGGGAACACTAGTACATTGTTGGTGGGAATATAAACTTGTTCAGCCTCTCTGGAAAGTAGTATGGTGGTCCTTCAAAAGGCTAAACATAGAGCTTCCTTATGATGCAGCAATTCCACTCCTCAGCATTTATCCACACTAAAGCTACCAACACAACCATTGTTCATTGCAGCATTGCTTACCACAGCCAAGACATGAATCAACCCATAGACCTCTTAGTGGATGAATGGATCAAGAAAAGGTCATTTATATACACAATGGGATTCTATGCTTCCATCAGAAAGAATGATATTGCACCATTTGTAAGGAAATAGAAAATCTCAGAAAAAAATATTTTAACTAAAGTCAGCCAGATCCAAAGAAACTCAGATTGCAGGCTTTCCCTCATTTGTAGTAACTATAATGTGCCTATAAATTTACAAGTAAACACACTAGATGGTAAAAAACAAAAATTACACTTGGACATGATAAGTTACACAAAACAACCGGCTCACAGTGAGATCAAAGGAGGATATTGTTAGGAGAAATACACAAAAGTTCCATAGCTATGTGCTTCCAATCACATGAAATGTTGTTTATCAAAATGAACTCCAAGAAATGGAAACAAGAAGCTCTTGTTATTTTGTTTTGTGTTTTGTTTGTTTGTTTGTTTACTCCAGAAATGCATGTCAAATGAATTCCACATGCCCTCTTGCTTAGGCTGGCTCCACTTCTCCTAGGAACTTTCCTCTGCAGAAATTTCTGGCATTGAGAACTTTCCAGAGTCTCTCTTGTATCTCATTTCATTCTTACAATTTCATACAATACACCCTCAGGGGCTGCCTATAGGAAATGTAACCTAGCTGCACATGGCTTGGCCTCTGAAGGCTTCCTTTGAAACCTGTGTGGAAGTTTCCAGGAACCCACGATGTACTCATTCTGAATTCTTGTAAATCCAGCATCAGATGAATGATGACAAAAATCTACTCAAATGATGGCTGGGCCTCATAGATCATGACTGATACAATCTCTGAGTTTCTGGGTTGCTGAACACAATAAAATAAACACTGCTTTTAAAAAGCACGAACAACTTTATAAGCAGTGTGCTCCACAGAGCTCTCCTCCTAGGGGAAAGTCCTTTAAGTGATTTGCATGAGTGGAGTCCAGCCTATTCCTGAGAAGCTCTCAACAGAATTATTTTATTTTTCCTGCAGGGAAGTATTCGGCTTCTTTATAATGGATCGAATATCTTCAGCAGCTACCCTTTCCTTGGCCCCAACTTTACAAGCACATCTTTTCTTAGCAAACTCTGTGTTTTTATACTTTTCCTCCCTGCGTTTTGCTTACAATTTTCTATAAACCTGACTAAAAGAAGCCAATAATATCCACATGAAGGTCTGCATAGTAAGTAGCTTTTCAAGTTCAGAAAGATACTAGATATTTACACTGAAGGAGTGAATTGAAGTAAGTGGAGATAGATGCTCAGTCAGTCTTTGTCAGTTCTGTCACCCATCCTCAAATGTGAAGGACTCTTGGCGATCTGTCCAGTTGATTTATCATTCTAAAAGAGAGCGCACACATCTCCCACCACCTGGCTTAAATTGCTTACTTGCCTAAGCCTAGATTAAAAAAAATAGCAAGTTAGAAATCCTACAGATACCAAGTGGTCTAAAGAAAGTTGCTAAGACACAGAGATTGATTTACTTTAGATGAGCTATTCTTAATATTTCCTTTGTGTTGCATAAATTCACAGGAATGTTATTAATTGAATGGAGTTGATAGTTGATAGAAAAAAAATTTTCAGCAGTAATAAATGTGGCCCAGAGCTAAATTAAGACATCCTCTCGCTACTTTGGGCATAACATTTTTTCCGAACAGCTGGTTTCTGTTAATAGGCGCATTCTTCCTGCAGAGCTAGCAAATTTGTAATCCTCATCATGCTAGCTGGGTAACTGCCCCACAGCACATAATCACAGAACACATTCCCGTTGCTTTACAAGGGCTGTTTTTTGTTTTTTTTTTCCTTTCGAAGTTGTACTTTTGGGAGACACACCATCTATTTTGTACTCTAGTCCCATGCTTTTCTTTAATTATAGCAGCTGATATTTATGGTGAGGCGAAGAAGATAAAGCTAAAGGTGTACAATTGCCTATTTAAAATATATGTGCTCACAAATCTTCAAAATGTGAAAAGTTCTCTTAGCTAGTAAAGAAAGGTACTTCAATTACAGAAGTATCTCCAAGTGCACAATTAAAAACTATTTTAGGAAAATTAGACCATGACCATCCTAGACTCAGGACTTTACAGGCTCTGCCCTGCCCCAAGAGCAAGATGCGAACCCCACTGCTCCTTCAAGATTTCATCAAGAATCTTCAAGACTTTATTGGGACTCTGAGCCTGGGCGCTGTCCTTCAGCTCTTCAGCTCAAGGCAAGTGTTCTGCCACTTGAGCCACAGCTCCACTTCCAGTTTTCTGGTGGTTTATTGGAGATCAGAGTCTCACAGACTTTCCTGCCCAGGCTGGCTTTGAACTGTGATCCTCAGCTCTCAGCCTCCTGAGTAGCTAAGATTACAGGTGTGAGCCACTGGTGCCCAGCTGCCTAGGGTATTTTTTGAGCTTTAGACTTCATAGTAGTTAATGCTTCCAGTCATACTTTGGTGGTAGAAGAGCAATCACATCTCTTTACTTAATTCACCTAGTAAACATGGTCCACTGATCCTGTATATCGATAGCTATTTCCTGGTTTGTTTGAGTTAATTCCCTAGGAAGGGGTTTCCTTAATTTTAAAGACATTCAATGACAATGTATAGGTGGACACCATTTTATACATAGGAAGAAAAACTTAAAGGAAAATTGAAAATGGATAGGTTAAGATGATACTAAGCAAAATGAACCCTATTACACAAGAGGTTTTATCTTTCTTGCTGTTGTTTTAATGTTCTTATAATGTACTATGTGATTTTTTTGTTTCTTTTGTATGTTCTTTCTCCATGGTATAACTCCTGTTGTCACTGTATTTGATTTCAATGCCCTGCATCTTGTATATATATATTTCTAATATGGGAAGGGGAAGGAAATAACAAAATGCAGAAATAAGGATACAGGTTGACCCATTGTAACAATGAGATGTACAAGACACTATGTTGAAAATGAACTTTACAACTTTCGGGGGGAAAGGGAGGAGTTGAGGAGGTGGGGAAGGAAGGGACATTAGTGGAAAATCAAAGGAGGGGTAACAATGCTCAATAGGAACTGTACTCATTATCTTACTCATGTAACTGTAACCCCTCTGTACAGTATCTTTACAATATAAATATATATTAAAACATAAAAATAAATCCAAAAGCAAAAAAAAAAAGAAAATGGATAGGGAGATTTAGTTTTACACCTAGGAAGGAAAACTCCTTTAAGTGGAAGTTGAAGGTATATATTCATTAACAAGCAAAACAATATGTTTTTAGCCATTTAAATAAAAAATATAGTATTATTTTTAAACCTATAGGAAAGTTTTGTTTCGTTTTTAAATAACAACCTGGAGAAATCAGATAGAAGACAAAAAACAGAATAGAGACACACCCATCTTCCTAATTACACACAAAGCCAATAAAAGTTTGTTCTGAAGTATATAAAGAATATTGAGTGTAGAAATTTACAAAAGACTGTATCAAATTTTCTTGAAAAACTTCAGACACTATTCAGATAGATTGCTAGTTTTGTTTTATTTCTGCTATTAACATATGTTCCTTATTGCAATTTCTTTTACATCCAATTCTGCCTATGCCTATGAAGCTCACCCCTCGACTCTTCTTGTTCTTTTTGGTCAGTCATGAGGCTTGAACTCTGGGCCTGGGTGCTGTCCCTCAGTTCTTCAGCTCAAGGCAAGCACCCTACCACTTGAGCTACAATGCCACTTCCAGTTTTCTGGTGGTTTATTGGAGATAAGAGTCTCACAGTTTTTTCTGCCTGGGCTGGCTTTGAACCTTGATCCTCAGATCTCAGCCTCCTGAGTAGCTAGGATTACAGGCGTGAGCCACTGGCTCCTGGCAACCCCTCACTCTTGACCTTTCTTATAGAGCAGTTTTGGAGGAAAACCAGGGTGCTACAGACCTCCTTGTAAATAATTCATCCTGCTGAGCCTCCACCGGATCCTCACCCAGCTCTAGTGAGTCTTCTATTCAAGCATATTGATTTCATAGAAAAAAATAAAGACTGCACACACTCTTTATTGCCAGGAATCAATGTTTCTATGTTCCATCACTTCCACATCCAGAAAGAGAGAGAGAGAGAGAGAGAATAGAACAATCATTTTAAGCACAAGTTATGGACCGAAGGAACTTTGCCAGTCATTCTGTCTAGGTCCTTTCACTTTACAGCTGCTACAGCTGAAAGCAAGAAACTAGAGGACCAAGAATGTCTATAGCACAACCTATTAATTCTTTCTTTTCCTAAAGAAAAATGTGTGTTGTTTAGGTCTTTCCTTCTCTGGCACTTACAAACTTCATCTCCAGCAACTACCCTCCTCCCATCTAAATGTATAATCAATGTATTCCTTCCAACTGGAAGCTTTTGTTACACTGCTTATGCCACTGTATTAATCATAAGTCCTTTAAAATATAAGCAAGGAAAAACATGACCATTGCTTTAGAGTATGATGCTTTGTTTTCATATTATAGATAGTCTGAAGTTAGGGGGACTCTCCTGCCAGCTGAAAGATGATAAGGCTGCCTTATTTACAATTACTTAGTAATTTACACATAGTCAAAAGAGAATGAATGCCAAATGGGGTGAGGTATGCCTGTAATGCCAGCAGTATAACAGCTGAATCCAGAAGAGAGTAAGATTCTGGTCACCCTGGCCTACACAGGAAGACTCGTAGCCTCAGAAAGAGAGAGAAAGAGAAAGAGAGTTCACTAAGACATAGTTGAATACCATGAACAGAAACTATCTCTAAATAATTACATCAACTTATAATTATTTGTTCAAAATATTGAGACAAGAGGTCTAATTATGAGGAAACAATAAGCTCCAAATTTCTATGATATTTCTCTCTGTTGAAATAAAGAGTCAATGAAAGATAAAAATACTCACCAAAAGAGGACTTCAGTGATACAAATAAAATCAAGAGATGATATCAGAGCAGATTTTATAGTCTTACTAGTCCAAGGAAAGGAACCATGGGTCACATTTATCTTCAGCCACTTTGGTTTATTGGAGAACATTTTTCCCATTAGATCCATTAGAAAACCATAAAAGTTGACCATGCTAATTAGTGGAATACAGTGTTTCTTGAATAATGCTCCATAATAGATAATAATTATAAGGCATTACTTTGCCTGAACAGGGATAAAATAGAATGAAAACTGTTGCTTGCAGTGCTTGTCATGATGAAGTGTAATGTTGGGTCTATAGGACACTTTTCCAAAGTTCTCAATGTTTCGCACATCTATACACAAAGAAATCAACGGGACCTTGAACCATTTCCAGGCCCACTGCCAGTTTCTTCATTTGAAAATTTAGTGTAAATAATTCATAGCTTTGGAGATTATTACCATTGACAAGAATGAAGTGCTTTTCATGTGCAACTTAATGTACAAAATATGGTTCTGTGTGTATATGCATACATATATCACTGTCATGGAACTTTCCCAGACCTGAGATCTAATTCACTACACTTTTATAACAAATTACATCTGTGTCTTTTATTTTTATACATTTCACTCTGCTTTGGCCAGCTAAATTATCTTTAAAATTACAATTTAATTTTTTGTTACCTCTGCAATGAAGAACATTAACCACGTAAAAAAGTCAGAGCACAAGTTTACTTATGTTAAGAAAACTAATGATCCTTTAAAGCAAAGCAACATCTTGTGTTTGTTGTTGTTGTTGTTGGTTTCTTTTCCATAGTCAATGTTTGATAATTGCTGGTTATGGGACTTATAAGCTCATGGGAATTAGATCTGCCTTAAATTTACAGAAAAATACCATTTTGCTGCATATGCTTTCCCCTTTCCAAATAACTTTATATAATGAAACTATTTTTGTGCACTCATCTTGAAAATTATTATTTTGAACACCTTCTGTGCACTTAGCTCTGTGCTTGAATAACTGCCAAGGTTGTCAGTGATCACCTGTGAACTGATTGTAAAGTTAAAATAGAACAAATAGCATTTGACACAACAGGATTTTCAAGATCTTTAGACTGCCTCACAGAATTTGTTGTTAGGACAAGGTCAATCTCCACCATGCCTGGACCATATAGAAGATGTGTGTATGAGAATGTGGTCAGGAAGCAGGCTTCCACCATGACTGATTCAGTGAAATGTGTCTCTACATTCCGGACTAAAGGATGGGAAGGAGGACAGGAGAGATGCTTGAAAGAACCAGACTTAGCATGTGCCATTGCTATTACAACTTGTAGAAATCTGATGATGACCAAATCTGTAATTCCTATCACATATACTTCATGTGAAATGGAATTCTGATTCATTTTCTTTAGGCTAAATGGATGAATGATGACTCAGTGCTCTTTGAGATAAAATATACATCTCCACTAATAATATACTCAAATGTTTATGAATATCCATGAATATTTCCTTACGTTTGTCTCCCTAATTATTTTTTTGGGGGGTGCGGTCATGGGCCTGAACTCTGGGCCTGTGCGCTGTCCCTCAGCTCTTCAGCTCAAAGCTAGCACTCTACCGATTGAGCCATAGCGCCACTTCCGGCTTTTTTCTTTTTGCTTATGTGGTGCTGAGGAATCAAACCCAGGGCCTCATGCATGAAAGGCAAGAGCTCTACCACTGAGCCACCTTGCTAGCCCCTCCCTGATTATTTTTTATCTCTGTGGTTATGACATACTTCCATCATTAGGGACTGCTAGTTTTCTGAGTGACATCCTTTACTAAAGACATAGTGTTCAGTGATATTATGTCCCCTGGGTTGCAGTGATATTATGTCCCCTGGGTACCAACCCTAACCTGCTTATTAAACCCAGCTGAAATTGGCCCAGAGCCCAGTTTACTGGGATACAGCAAATACACAGAGCCAAGGAGACTCTTAGAAGAATATAATGGAAGATAAACATTATAAGCATTTTGCATAAAGTTGAGAAATTCTGTTCTTGCAGATACTTGGTTTCACACTCCTCTCTGAACAGACGTAAATAGGAAAGATGTAAAAGAATGAAATTCCCCTTAACAGGACCCTACTCCTCCATGTCTGGTCAAGGCTTTGGCATGGTACATAGGACTCAGAACTCCATGATCTCTACCTCAATATGAATATGAGAAAAGGATTTCTTTAAGGAATCATAGTTAGAAACCCCATAAAATTACTTCCTTTATATATAAGAAGCAAATAAACATAAAAATTAGTGTTTTATCCCCCATTACAGTTACTGTTCCTTAGTCTCATTTAAAGATATATATGTGTACCCCAAACATGAGTGCAGGAGGCACAAAAATATTATTACTATTATTATTTGCTTAAGACATAAAATAAAGGAGGTGAGGATTTAGCTAAGTGGAAGAGCACTTGCCTGGCAAGTGCAAGACCCTGACTTCAATCCATAGCTCAGAAACAAAGCCATAAAATAAATCCCTAGAGTGACATACATATCACGTGGCATCCTTTCTCAGAGAGCACTGCATATAATCAACAACTATACATAGGTTTGTTGTGTTTTAAATCAGTCATCTTTGGTATCAAACTCAATTCCCTATGCAAATAGTTTCACTATTTTACAACACCACAGTCAGAAAAAAAAGTATTCAGAATATTTAATTTGATCATTTTCATGCTTACTCTATCATTGAAAAACAAGAAAAGATTTTCCAAATTGATTTGTTCATTTTAATGTCCTATATTCCAGTTATTTCTGACCACCTTGTCCGTCAAAAGCATACATGCATAATTATTTACTTTAAACAAAACTAAGTACTTATTTTTTTACAGAGATACTCTGATAAGCCTCTGACTGTAAGTCATACTATTTCTTCAAACTTTTATTCAGATTCTCAAGATTATAGTTGATAACAAAACAGGTGACAGAAGCCTTGCTTTTACCATTTTGAGAGTTGATTTCCTCATTAAAATGAAATCGAAAGTTGGGTGCCTAAAGACTCAGAGCTGGAAGATTACAAAGCATGAAAGTAAGAATGACATTGCACCATTTGATAGGAAATAGAAAGACTTGGAAAAAATTATATTAAGTGAAGTAAGCCAGGCCCAAAGATACATAGGTCCCATGGTTTCCTTTATTTGCAATAACTAGTATAAGTCAGAGTCAATCAGAAAAGGTCAGATAAGTTGATGTTAGGGGAATGAACCCCAAAATAAGTATTCAAATGTTTTTTCATGTTTTTTAATTTTGAAAATACTGTACAGAGGGGTTACAATTATATAGGCAAGATAATGAATACATTTCTTATCAAGCATTGTAGCCTCCTCCTGTTTCCCCTCAAATGTTTTTTTTTTGTTTTTTTTTCTTTCATGCATTTGTTTCTAACATATTTATAAGATGATTTCTATGTTGCTTTGTATGTCACTCCCCCACTGTATAACCCATGCTTTCGCTGTATTTGATGTTGGTATAATTTGTGGAGGGGAAAGGCAAAAACAAATGGTTTAACTAGGGACACAGGTGGACCCATCGCACCAATGAGATGTATAAGTCGTTATGTCGAAAAATGAACTTTACAACTTTGGTGGGTGTGGGGAGGATTGGGTGGGGGGAGGGAGGGTATGGGAAGGGAGAGAAAGGGGAAACAAAGAGGAGGCAACAATGCTTGATAAGAAATGTACTCATTATCTTGCCCATGTAATTGTAACCCTTCTGTACGGTATTCTCACAATAAAAAAAAATTAATTAAAAAAAGTAAGGATGAAGAATGAAAAAGAGAGGCAGATGAGAAAATAAATACATAAAATTTTAAGATTAAACATCACTACATCAAAAGTTGTATTAAATGTAATTAGTCCAATATTTCACAAAGAAAGCAGAGGTTGACAGATCAGGAAAAATGAATCACATGTTGCCTTTGCATTTCAAATTGCAATATGTAATGGAAAACATAAATAGGTTGAAGTAAATATGTTGTAAAATACATGCACCACTTTTAGTATGAGAAGACTACACTGCCAAGATGAATACTGAGTGGAGTAGGCTTCAATATATGAGGTAATGTCAGCAATAATATGTCAGAAACATAGCATAGTAAATGGGTGTACATTATAAAAGAGTTCCAAATTAGAAGGTTAAAATGAAGGAATTTTTCAAAGAAATAGACTATCAACGGTAGCATTTAATGGGAAAATTGAATTGAACATCTATCAAAACTGAAAGATTTGTATAACATTGTCTCTGTCTTGATAAGTCCAACATTTACTGAATGATACACCAAAGTGTACTGTGTACAAGCTTTCTTAGTGTCCATCCTTCATTTATCTATAGAAATTGTAAAAAAAAAAAAAAAAGAAAATTCTGGAAGAAAACACAAGGTGCACATGATTTCTGAGCCATCAATTCTATTTAACAAAAAAGGCAAAGTTTGGCACACAATTTTTCAAAAGTTTCAAAAGTGCAGGGAACAGAATCAAGTACCATAACCTATCAATGGTGTAATGCCTCTCCCCCAAGACAGAAATATTCCTCATGAATATAGATTCAGAATTCCTTACAAAATGCTGCAAATTAAACCCATTTTTTACTTAGTGGATGCTGTGCTAACTTGTGACCAGGTAGAATTTGCCAGTGAATGCTAAAGTAGATGAGGTATTCCAAGGCCTACTGGTGATATAAATCACCCAGAGAGAATAAAAGAGAACATGCATCTATTTCAAAAGACACCAGAAAAAAAAGCATTAGAAAAAGCCAGCACCAATACTTTACAACGTATGTAAATTTTGTAAGATTTTTAGGAAAGGTTTTATTCTTAAAGCTAATGAAAAGCTACCCCTCATCCTATGACTACTGTAAAAAGAGAGAATTCATTTTATGTTAGGACACTAATAACATCGTGCTCTGTTGTTATAAAATTGAAACTAAACACATTTGGAATATGCTAAAAAGACAAAAAGAAAAAGCCAGCACCTATTTGTGACAGAAGAAAAAGCTGGCACTCAGCAAACTAGAGATTAAAATCATATGTAATGATATACAACTAACTTGTTTCCCTCTGAAACTGGAAACTAGACAAAGATGCTTTGTGCTGTAGAAACATTTTGTATACTTGTATGTGTGGGGGGCGGGGATCATTTGTTGGGCCTGAACTCTGGGCCTGGGCACTGTCCCTCAGCTCTTTAGCTCAAGGCTAGCTCTCTACCACTTCTCACATTTTTTGCTTATGTGGTGCTGAGGAATTGAACCCAAAGCCTTATGCATGCAAGGCAAGTACTCTACCATTGAGCCACCTTCCCACCCATTTCGTATACTTTCGAAGGTTCTAGCTGATGTTCTAGACAATGAAGAGTCAAAGTATCAAAGCTAAGAAAAGCAGACATACAATTGTTTCCATCTGCTAATAATATAGTTGTATGTAGAGGAAATTCCAAAGATTCTATGAGGACAAGCAAGGGAATTCACTTGTTTCCTAAGGCCCTAGTTGTAAAAATTGGAGAACTCTAGTTTAAAAGTAAATCCATTGAAGTGGTATCATAAAATATTAAATATGAAGGAATAAATGGAACATAATAACTTCAAGAAACTGCAAAACATACTTGAGATAAGAAGAACTTAAATAAATGGTCATCGTTTTCATGGGTTTGGATGTTCAGAATAACTCGGTAAATATTCTCAAGCAGATCTACAAGTCAATGCTATGACAAACAAAATCCTAATAAATTTTTTTTCCAAATTGACCATCTGGTCATGTATGGACACAGTGAATCTTGAAGAAATATTTTAATTTATTTGATTGTAGAAATGGTTTCACAGGTATATATGACTGTCAAAATTGATAAACCATACATTTGGAGTATATAACACTAAATGAAAGACAATTCTAACTCAATAAATGAAATGTAATAACAACAGAATCACCTAGCTACAAATGTAAACCAGTTAGCAAAATCTCTAATTCATTATAAAATATAAGGACTTCTAATACAAAACAAAACAAAACAGAAATTCTAAAGCCAGGAGCCAGTGGCTTACGCCTATAATCCTAGTAAGGAGTCTGAGATCTGAGGATCATGCTTCAAAGCCAGCTCAGGCAGGAAAATCCATGAGATTCTTATCTCCAATAAACCACCAGAAAACAGTGGCACTGTGGCTTAAGTGGTAGAGCACTATCCTTGAGCTGAAGAGCTGAGGGACAGCACCCAGGCCCAGAGTTCAAGCCCCATGACTGACAAAAAAAAAAAGTAAAAAAGAAAAGAAATTCTAAAGAGCTTGAACTATAAATTAATTTGCTTAAAAAACTCTGATCACAAGAAATATGAAAATATTAAAGAATAGCTGCATTTGCAAATGAGTTTGGTCAATCCTGAGAGGAAAAATATAATTCAAATACTAAAAGAATACTAACAAGAGGCCTCAGACCCCAGTTCACTCTGTGAGTCCAGGATAATTCAAACAGAAAGCAAACATCGATAGTAAGGAAATGAAAAACAAGCTCAGTTTTGCACACAGTGTGGAATTCTTCAACAGATTCATTGCAAGTCAGTTTCATTTGTTTTGCTGTTTAGAAGTAAAGTGGATCATACCAAAATGAAGTGTATTCTGAGATTCTAGAAAGAAAAGATATGATAATTTTAGATTACTGAAATAATCGTTACTCGCTATGGAAAAGATATATGGAATCCAATGTTTTATTAGTTTTTAATTATCAAAATAAGCATTAAAGAAAAGTCCTTACCTTCTCCAATAAAGACTACTTTCAAGTTCTCTTGGTACCATTTTTTAATGGGAAAACATTAGAGGAATTTGAAACTAGCTCTTTTGGCACTAATGTATGAATTAAAAACAGTGGTATTACAGTGAGAGTACATTTATTTATTAATATTAAATTGAGGGTATAATTTATTCAATAACAACTACTGCTAGAGGCATACAGTCACTCCAATTAAAGGCAACTAACCTCCTGAACATAACAAATTAGGAATTTTATTTATAATAGAAATCCAAAGTCGTATATAAGCCCTTGTTAATTAACTATGCATTTTGGATGTCACTAGAATAGAATTTGTTCTGACACCTGTAGCATTTATCCACTCCAATATATAATCTCACATAGAAATAGTTATTTACTTCATAACTTTTGTTTATGTAGATTTCTTGACAATAATGAGTTTTAATAACTTTTAACTTGGCAAAATATGCCCGCACTTTCTCTCAATATTGGTAATTTTGGAAAAGTTGGAAATAGTGTAAAATTATTAACGTACATAAAAATATTTTCCATAAATTGTTGCTGCAAATGTACTGAGAACCATTCCTCCCATTTTCCATGTATGGGGTAACAGGCATCCATAATAATGCCTGGCCCCACTTTTTCTTTAAAATTAATTGCTGCTTTTCCAGTTTGAAAACTTACTTTGAAATGAAATTTTCATTTCTGTAATAATATACAAGTTTGATCATGCCAGATCAGAAATAAATGTCAATGAGAGTCAAAGCCAATAATATGTCAGTCGTTGTCAATAGAACATTGATAGAAATATAATCATCACTGGAATGTGTTATCAAAGAATTTGAGTGAGTAGAATTTTTTTGACAACAAAATGCCTCGTAAAGAAAAAAAAGAACTCAGCAAGTGAGGATAAGAGCTTTTATATTTACTGAGATCCATCCTGAATATTACACAGTTACTTAAGGACAACATTGAGTGTTGGATAAAGCAATATTTATATGTGTCAAGAGGCAGGGTAAAATGAGTTCCTTGTACCGTTCAAAATCCTTCATAATAAAGGATGGTGAACAGCTAGAGCCCTTTGCTGGGCTAGTAATTTATATTCATGAAGAAGGTGCACTCAGCAATGATCATTTAATTAACAAATGTAGAGTATTCAGAAAGAGCAATGCCGCTCTCCTTATGGCAGACTTGTCATTCGATACCCGTGCCACTACAGAGGTATCATAATGTCAGATAAATCTTCAGGTATCTTACACTTTGTGCATTGCAAGTCATTTCACTTGGAGATAAAACCACCATTTGGTGCAATTACCTCCCTAAAATCTAATTCTAGAAGGCAGGCGGCCACTCTTTTAAACATTGAGAGGTTTCATCACTAGCTTGATTTCCCAGGATGGGAAATGTGTTTCAATGTTAAATGCAGCTTAAAATCAACCCATCTTTGGGGAAGAGTTTATGTGACAGTTTCAACTCCTAAGTAGATGCAGAGCAATAAGAAAATGTGGTCACCCTACTATGTTACTGCTCAGATGTTTTCAACAAGCTACAGATGTAGGGTGATGTTGTATCATTGGATTGTGAAGCCAGTCAGTCATACAAGGTCAGCAGAGGTTTATGGCGCACATAAGACAGCTACTCAAAACCCTGAAGTACTGGCTCAAGTTTATAGTTCATTTCACCATGAGCTGTGTGTGTTCCTCGTAACCATAATACATCGAATTTTCCATTGACACAAAACACCTTACAAGAGGAGGGAAATTTAAGATCACATTCAAATTTATTATTCAACTCAGGAGTCAATAATGTGTTTGCTTAAAAAATAATATAGCAATGCTACTACACTATGTGTCTAGCATGTATAGAATTTTCTGTTTGTAAAAGGTAGTCTTTATGAAGGAAATAGATGCTTTTGGCATTTTTATTCTGTTATTGTTTCTTTTTATTCTTGTTTCTTTGCTGTGCTGAGAACAGAACTTCAAGCCTTGACATTCTAGCTTTATGCTCCACCCCTGGCCTAAGCCAGATGAATTTAAACAGACTGAAGAATATGCTCTGGCCTAGAGAACCACCAAAACCAAAGCATTTAACCAATATCTAATAACTTTATGTATATTTTTTATTTATTTATGTTGTGGGGTGGGGGATACAGCCCAAGTCCTCATGTGCTAGAAAGCACTCTAACACTAAGCTACACTGTCAGCCCTCTACATTTACTTTTTAAAGGCTTTACCCAAATATTCAAAGTTTTGATTCTATTAAAAATAGAAGCATAATCTCAAATTTAGGTGTTTTTGCCTTGAAATTTTACCTGTTAATACCTTGCTGAAGTAAACAAAACATAGTAGTTAAGAAAGAAAAGGTATAAATAGGAGGCTAATTATGTTTAGGTTCTTTGCTTTAATTTCTGAAACCCTCAAGATGCTGTATTTAAATTGAATTGACTTCCATAGTACATAGTACACACACACACACACACACACACACACACACATACAACAAAGGCTTAGGTGCTGCAATTGTCTTTGAAATTCAGGATCTTGCACTTGCCAGGAAAGAATTCTTTCACTATCATTATGGCTTCCGCCCTTTTTGCTTTAGTTATTTTTCCTCGGGGGTCGCTTGTTTAAGCCTAGACCAACCACACTCAGCCCACAATCATCCTTCCCCCGTCTCTCAGATTTTTACAATTACAGGTGTCACTATCATCTCTGGCTTTTTAAGGTAAAATCTTACCAATGTTGCCTTGGGCAATACTCCCTATCTCTACAAACCAAGTTGTAACTGTCTTTTGTACCCTGAGTAATCACTGAGTCATAAGAAATTTCCAAATATGGAGTGATGTAATCTCATACACTTCCAGGGAGAAATAGATCTTTATTTTGTGCAAATTATCCTCTCATACATCTTTTTTTCCTTTCATGTACAATGTCAAGCCAAATATCTTTCAATCAGAAACCAAGGAATATTGTTATTTACTATATAGTCCCCAAAATGGAGGAGAAAAAAATAATATTTACTAGAAGACCATTAATTCCACCTATGAAATTTAAGAAAATAAAAGCTTATCTCCCTAGATCCAATGTGATCCCAAAAGAAATTACATAAAAGATAGTAGTTCACTTTGATGAACAAAGAAATCACTGGAGAATCAGGTTTTCAAAATGTTCACATCCTTTTGTAATTTAATAAACTCAAACCAATCCCATTTCATTTTAACTTTGTTTCTGTTGTATACTATAAGTTTGACAGTGTGGTACTGCTGTGTGTCTATTTTTAGAAAGCTCATTGAGATACATAATATTAAACGTGGACACATAAAACTTTGTACTATTTCCAATTTTTATAAATTATTAACAGCTTTCCTTATGATTTTTCATCACCACCTTTATTATTCATAATTATGGGCATTGCAATATTTTCTATCGTACTTACTGAAATAATCTCATGTTCTGCCCCCATGTACCACCTGCCTCATCATTATGACTCCTCTCATTTCCCTTTTTTCTTTATTGCCAATCCTGGGGCTTGCATTTAGGACCTGGGCACTGTCCTGAGTTTTTTTGTTGTTGTTGTTCAAGGCTATCACTCTATCACTTGAGGCACCGTGCCACTTCCAGCTTTTACTCTTTATATGGTATTGAGGAATCGAACCCAGGGCTTTGTGTATGCAAGGCAAACACTCTACCACTAAGCCACAATCCCAGCCCCTATTATTTATCACTTGTATGGGACAATGATATTTCCCTGGCTTTCTCAGAGGTCTTGTACCACTGAGAGTCAACTGTAGCTACCTGAGACTCCCTAACTTCCATGCAGACCAGCTTGTGTCCATCTACTTAGTTAACTGTTCTAAGTTCTGAGCAGAAAATAAGAATACTTTTTTTACACCTGGAAGCAAATTGCCAAATTAAGTTCTGAAAATATCAGGAAGACAATGGCCTGTCTCCATAGACATTCATGCTTCAAAAAGTATGGTGCCTAGACCCTGAAGACCATTCTAAGTCCTACAAATCAAAGACACCCAAGAAATGTGTTACCACATTATGAAAGTTTAACATGAGGGCACAGGACTTTTCCCATGTCTTTTAAAAGGAACAATTTTCCTCTCCTTTCTTGGGATGTGGCCTTCTAACATTCTATCATTAATCTATGACAGTATGGGGTCACTTGTGTTTAAGAGTTTCTACTGGCTTTCCTTGTAAGCTAAAAGCAGCGGGAGGTAGCCACGTTATTTACTGTGAGAATATTGAAGAGGTTTCTGATTTAGAGCATATCACATGTCCATTCAGGATAAAATTAACAAAGGAACATATCACACAAGGTGCTCAAGTAACAAAAATGTGTGAATAAACAACTGTGTTGCACATCCTTGAAAAAGGTGATGTGTGCAATGTCATGTAATGTCACTTAATGCAATGCTATGGGACCCTGTTCTCCCAGGAAAACTTTTAACTCTTAGCCATCACTGGGAAAGAAAATACAAAGAGAAACTGTTCGGGTTCTGCCTAAGTGTGAATTTGGAGTTCTCAAATATACAGGGTTACAGATATAGCTTCTAAAGTCCCCTAAAACCAGTTCTCTTTTCTTCTAGTGAAAATAAGCTTTCACAATAAGCATCTTGCTTACCTTTCATAGGAACTTCCATTTCCTGTATTTTTGTTTATTCTCTAGTCAGCAATTTAAATTTTTAAGAGGCACTTAAATTTTTATTTTGTCTTTTTAATATATTATTAATTTTTGTCTCATATAGTGCATTAAAAGTTAATAGAGTGTAATTGTATTCTTCTCTGTTTTATCTTTCTTGGGCATCATGATTGTCAGACAAGAAAGGGCACAGAGGGTACCAGGTGCAGGGATCAGTCTGAAGGCTGTGGGGCTAGAAGATTCATAGGAGAGCACAGCAGGAGATAAGCAGGTCAAATATAGCCAATCACGCTGAAGCCATTAAGTCATTTTAAGGTCTATGTAGGAAGAACAAGAGAGAGGTCAGTGTTTTTTAAGTTTCAGTCAGCAGTGATTTCAAACGAAAGCTATGGTTTTTAAGTTCCTCTTTCACTATACATTTATTTTCATGACAAAAAAAATCTGCTCCTTCCTAGCTTGTCATTTAGTTAGTTTGTTATATTTAATCATAGTAGAAACTGCTAGATGCTTGTTGGGGTCACTTAATTCCATTTAGAGTATGACAATACAAATTCTAGTCTGTTTGGTGTTTGGTTTTGGTGAAGACTGAAGCAGCTCCAGTGTTTGCTTTTCATTTCTCTTTCCTTTTTACAGCAGCATTGTTGCATATGATTTCTTTTTCTGATCCAGTTCAGCATTTGGGATGAATTGTTGGGCGATAGTTCCTCTTTTCCTTTGTATTGGGAAAGTAAGCTTCCTGAGAACATAGTATCATCAGTAGAAGGAGTTGGTAGCTTGTGGTTCTCTACTGCTTCTGTGGTTCCTCCCTACAGTTCTTCCTTCTCTTTTCCTGTTCACCTTCTCCTGGAGGCAGTATCACTTTTTGTATCAGCCATTCAGGTCCATGAACATTTAAGACCCTTCCCTGCCTGCACTTCTGGGTTAACTCTGCCTGTTAGGCCTTCTTCGGTCTGATGTGGATGTGTCCTTTTCATCCAGTCCTCTGGTCTCAAGGCCACTCTGACCATCGAGCTTGCCTCTGCATGAATTAAGAATGACAGTAGGTATCATTAGGTCTGGAAATAGCTCTGTTGTTATCACTGTAATAGATTTCTTTGGTGAATTCCTTGCTAATCTGGATTTTGAAGAGAGCATGAAATGAAATTTGGATGTAGACAGACAATTAACCCAAGACCGACCAGAATTACACATAACAACTTTTAAATAGAGAGTTCACATGAAACAATTTCATTTTCAACAGGGCCTCACTCTCTGAAGATAAAAGGCTGAACAGTGAATTGAGGAAATAGTTTTAAAGATGACTACAGTAGTTTTACCTAAAAGAGCTCCGTGTTGTGACCAAAGGTTTGGGCACCAAACCTCTCAAATTAGGGAGAGAGAGCTAGAAACAAGAAATGTGTAAAGATAGCATGAATTAAAGAGATGTAATGATTGACCTCTGGTTCATGGAATAAGCCCCAAGCTTACATTTTTCCCATTGTGCGGAATGGACATTAGCATAGATAGCTGAAAAAAACACTGTCCCTCAACCATATCCATGTCTTTATCCCCCAAACCTATAAACATGTTACCTAACAGAGCAAGTGACACCTTGCAGATGTACAGATTTTTGAGACTGGAGGGATGATTGGGAATTATCAGAGTTGGTCCCATAGAGTCACAAGGAACCTATGAAGCAGGAGGCAAGAGGGACCCCGTTAATGAAGGAGATGTGATAAATGAACCAGAGAGACCTATGAAGAGGAAAAAGAATTAAAAACCTAACAACGTTGGCCTTGAACAAGAGCCACGGAAAGGGGAAGTCTCTAGAAACTCAAGAAAACCAGAACAAATTCTGCCCTAGAACCTCCAAAAGAAATTCAGTATGTTGCCTGCCCCTTGATTTTATCCCTGTAAGAGATATTTTTGACATCTTACTTCTGAAACCGGAAGGTATGTTTGTGTGATTTTATGACACTACACTATTGACTTCTTCGCACCAGCAATGCGAAAGCATCACACATGAATTCACTGCAAGCTACCTTCCTCCTTTCCCCAGAACTCAGCTCAACTTTAACTCATAAGCGACTCTTCCATCCAGCTTTCTGACCAGCCTAGCTAAGTAAACCTTTCATCCTGTTTCCCTCTAATGTGAGAAAGGGCTTGCTTTTATTTAATCCTGAACCCTAACACCCCAAAATAGTGCCTGGCATGTGATAATAAGTACTTTTTGAATATACTAATAAAAGGAAGTAACTCTTTAAATGACTCTATCCATCTCTAACATGATTTTGTGGCTGAAATGACAGAAGCAGCTCTTCTAGAAACAGGGAGCATCCCCTCATGGCCTCTTCTGTGATCATTCTACCAAGAGCTCAATCTATCTCAAAATAACTTACATTGATTTCTAACATCCAACTATGGTTTTCTCCTACTAACTACCAAAATAGAAATAGTGATACTCCCTTCTTCTTAATATTGGATTAATTAAATTTCAGTGTTTCTGTTCCACATATATCTCTAAGAATCCCATCTATGTGTCTCCCTTTGCTGTCGTTTGTGACTATCCTTTTATTTGTCAAGTAGTCATCTTCTAGGCAATCTCTCAGCCCAATATTATGCTACTTTGTTTTGTCCTCTACACATAGCTAACATTCGGATTTGCTGTTTTCTGACAAGAACACTCTAGTGCACTCCATGAGATTTGGTATAGTCAATTTAAAACCTATGTTTATTTTAAATCTTATATTTCTACTTTCATCAACACAATTCCAACAATCACAGGCCTACATTATGAAAAAGCCATAGTGAGATGATTTTGTGCTTTTGCAAATGCAATTCTTCTCCATAAGCCAGGCTTGACTCAGCCTTCAAAATCCACCTCAAAGTCTGTCTCCCTTGCAAAACATTCTCAGTCACTTTCATGACCTGTATTGGATTCTCCTTCCTGTCTAACCCTGTGATCTGGGGATATTTACTTTCTGTTGTATTTCTCTCATGGCTCTGAAAGGTTTTATTTGCATGCCTACATCCTCTGCACTGAAAACTTTTTATTATATTTTTTTCCTGTTTTTGCTTTCAGATGTCTGGCATAGTGCCTGGCCTATATTAACTCCAAAACAGAAATGTGGCAAATGAATCAAGTCAAGTTCACTAAATTATATCCTTGAAAATAATGGTATGGTAGAGTTCTAAAAATGTCTTCTGAAAGGGTTCCGAAGCCAACTTGTATCTTTTCATCCTTTATTATCAAGTGGTATTGTACAATGTGTGTTAGAATTATTTTAAAACAATCAGCTGGAAATTGGTGCTAAATTTTTCAGCACAATGGAGCTAATATAATGCCCAGATGATGGCCATGGTGGTAAAAGTATAAAATGGAGAAAATCAGTGGGTCAGTAGCAATGAGATGTTGACCTTGACAATGATATCGCAGCTTCCCTCCAGTCTGTGGTGTTGCATATCCTCATGAGCAATAATTGCACAGTCATACCACAACTGCTCTGCCTTCCCTTACTCTATGACTGATCCACAGCAATCCTGGTCAAGCTGCTGAGACTTCCTGAAGTGGGAAGTCTTAAAGCTCCAATGCACATAACACATAGAAGATCTCAGCATGTTCCAATCCTTATCACACACAGTGGGTGCACTGGTGAATATATACTTTGCACAGGCTTTTCCTAGCTCTTGCTTACTCTTCCCAGTCCCTCATTCTTCTTCCCTTCAGACATTCCCATTTAATAAGCTACTCTTTACACGTCCCTGTTTCAGTTGATGGTTTCTAGCAAAATCCTGACCCAGAAAGCTGGTATAAATATGGACCATACAAGACCAACTCTTTGGATGGCCTTTCTTGGAATTCTGAACAGAAGTAACAGTGGAAACACTCACCAGCACATGGCAGCCAATGCCAAGAACTTAGACTCCCACACATGGAAACTAGAATGGAGTAGACCCAATAGATGAATGCAGGGACTGGCAGTAAACAGTTTGGGGTAAAAAAAAAATGTTGAACGTTGTAGTGTTGGTTACTTTTGTTCACTTCTTTAGGAGTCTTGAAAATAGGCTTAAAATTAGTCTACTTCAACTTCAGATACAATGTACAGGTCAAAAAATTTACAAAAGCAACTATTGTCCCTTGCAGTCATAAAAAGACACGGCTGAAAATCATCCCCAACCCATAATTGTACGGGGAAGAGATTTATTTAAAAAGAAATGGCTCAGGCCCTAGCTGAGAGCTTCACCACGGAAGTTCTGGGCCCAGGAGATGAGGCTGCTGGTGGCTGCCAGTGAACAACGATTCTTGAACCACCAGGGAGTGGTTCAAGTGGTTCCCTCCTAACCTTCAGCCCTTCGAAGTCAGCACAAGTGACTCCATCTCTACTGCTGGACAAGAAAGGGCTGTGTGTCCTGACACCCTGAAAACACTCTAGCAGAGCAAGTCCCTGCTCTAAGGTGTTGTCCTTTAGTCACCCGTGTGAAACTCAGTTGCCTACAGACCAAAAGTGGGAGTTAGGTCACATCACAGCCTCAGCAGAGAAATATAACCCTTGCTCCAAACAGAATGAGCATCAAGGTTAGAAGACACGGCTACGCATTTACATACAGAAATCTGTGGATAGCATGGGGTAGAATCTTTTTTTGGCGGAGAGTGAGGGAGGGGACACGGTCCCGTCGTGGGGCCTGAACTCTGGGTCTGGGTGCTGTCCCTCAGCTCTTCAGCTCAAGGCTAGCCCTCTACCACTTGAGCCACAGTGCCACTTTCAGCTTTTTTTCCCTGCTTATGTGGTGCTGAGGAATCGAACCCAGGGCCTCATGCATGCAAGGCAAGCGCTCTACCATGGTGTAGAATCTTAATGGCATAGCTCTAGGAAGTACTAGAATGTGAATACAAGAAAGGATCAACATAAGAAGACTCCCCTATGATTTGGCAATTAGTGTCCAGGCAAGGACACTTAGCTAGCCCTAATATGTTTCTGAGATCACTCTTTGAAACCTAGACATATTATTGTCCTACAACAAGTATTGTGAACGTTAGCAAAATACTAACAAACAATTTGGTGGTGCAAAAATACTAGAATGGATTTATGACTCAATATCAGAAAAACTGCTCTCTGATTATATTTCCAAAGAAGATCCAGAGAGCAAGTCCTTAGCTAACACAATAAGGAAGACACAGGGGATACAGGAGGATTATATACTTTGAGGAGATTGATAATGATTGTCTTCTGTAGTCTGCAAAGAACTAAGTAACAGTGTAAATCATGGCTGTACTGGCATGAACTAGGCTGACAGTCTAACTGGCAGATTGCAATGCAGGCCATTATTGTAATGGGAAGAAAGGCCAGAGCAGTAATACCCAGAGTACTTTAACCCACAAACATCTGTCTATCAAAGCTAATAGACTATGATACTCAGAAGGATTAAAAGATGGGAACCAATTATTTGCCTTGCTTAAGAAATCTGAAGACTTCTTTAGCAGTGAGCATCAGCCACCAGATAGAAAACTTCGGATCTTGTTTTCAAATCTAAGCGACTTCAGAGACCCAGACCCTAATAACCAATGGAGCGGCAATACTTCCTTAAAGAGGACACTAATGACATCTCAAGTCCAAAACAACACCAATGCCCCAATCTTTCCTCAAAACAGCAACAAGAAATCTGTTAGCTCTCTCCTTTAGTAACTGCACCTAAGGAAGGAAATAAATATGCAAACAATATGAAGGTTGTTGTTGTCTGGTGCCTGGAATTTCAGAGGACAGTCTACTATCCAGTTAGAATGAATAGTAACTTAAGGTAGGCAAAGGAGAAATAAAATTCTTGGCCAAGACTCCCCAGAGAGTCAATGGATCAAAATACTCATTGTATCATCCTTTCCCTAGTCTTCCAATGGATAAGTGGGATGGAGAGCCACAAGATGTATCCAAATCTTGACTTGTTCCGCAAAGACTCTATAGGGGGAAAGGACCCATGGGAAATCCTCACCATGTGTTCTATCCTCTATTCAGGGTTAGAATGCTCTGTTTTACTTGAAATAATTAAGGAAAATTCTACCTCATAGAAATTTGAATTAGGAAAGACAGAAGTATTTGTATAGCCATTTAGTTCATTAGATTGTTAATCTGTGATACTATACCCAACTAATGAGTAGTAGCCATTAAAATATTAGTCACCATGTGAAATCCCTAGCACATCAATGCCCTTTTTAATACTTAATAACTTTGAAATCTATTGGTCTAGTTTATGCCTCGAACGGATCTTTTATTCTCCATGCTTGATTTTTTAGAACATCTTCTAAATGCTGACAGAATTTCATGACAGACTATCCAAGACCCACATTCATTAATATTACCACCAATCTCCTCAGGAAGATCCTTAAATATTGAGAAGCTGTCAACCTCCAAGTGACAGTCAACATTTCCCAGAATTCTAATCATTATTTAACTACTTGAAATTTGTCCTTCCCAACCAAGCTTGTCAGTTGTTTTTTCTTAAAGTCACCTGAGTTGGGATCACCTTAGTTTGTCTATTAGCTGGGTCACATTGCAAGGGTAGAAATTATTTTTCCTGGAAATGACTTGAGTTACCCTGCCAAGTTACAAGTCCCTCTCCTGAGAAAGTCTTTGTAAACCGACAGAAGTAAATGCAACAGAAGTACTTCATGCGTCCATCCTGTTTCTTCACAAAAAGGAGTTAAGACACCCATGGAATATGAATGCAGTATTTTATGAAAAATCGCTAAGTTTCCAAAGGTGAAAAGTGATACATGGATTTGAGGACAGTCTTATCAGGACAGTCTTATCGAAGACTTTATTCATCTTATCTGAGACCAGGGGGTGAAGAATAAGAAAACCCCAGGACTGATGCAAGGCTTTGATCTGCAGCAGAAGCTCTGCACACCATTGCCACTGCATCACTGCTATAGATATTCACACACTGAAAAGCACCAATAATGTGTTTCATCACAAAACATGTTTGGGGACCATAAAGACCTCACAGAGGGTCCTAGAATCATGTTCTTTTTAAGAATTACTGCCCCTCTGCCAATAAAGACTAAGGCTTGAGAAGACCCCAAATACAACTTTCATAAAGGACCAACACAGAATAATGATCAAACTCTTCAGCAAAACTTTTTGAGAATACAAGTCTAGAAGCAAAGGAGATTCAGCCTCAGGATTCCTTTCCAGCTATCATCGTCATTGTAATGAGATACCTGAGGCAGTAATCTTATTAAAAGAAAAATATTTAGTTTACAGTCAAAGCTCCCAGGAAGACTCATGCCAAATGGGGGCTGGCAATGGGTGATCATGTCTCAAGCCTGAAACCAGAGAGGTGCATCCCAGGTATCAGGTCTGCTCTGTTCCCAACAATCTTCTGACAGAACTCAAAGGATTACACCTGTTACCTAGTGAACAGAGAACCTCCCATGTCCTACATCCCAGCAGCGCCATCTATGGACAGAACCACTGCTAACCATAGAACTTTGTGTGGTGTAGAGGGGGAGGTGTCTCAGACTAGTTTCTTAACGCAAAAACAGCTAAGGTGAACACAGCCATAGGTCCTAGTTGACAAAAGGAAAAGTGATGTTGAGAAGAAGCTAGTTGTAGCTGTTTGATTAAATGCAATGAATCGATGAACTTGGGAATTCACTAACGTATCCCCCACCCCCAGCCCATGCCCCTTGGAGCCATGAACTGCCTGGTAAATAGACTTCCAAGCGCAGCTGAGATATTGCCCTAAGTCCCCCAAGGGTCCCACGCTAAGTAAACTCTAGCCTGAGTCTAGTAATGGTTTCTCTTCCCCAATGGGCATGTAGTTTCCAAGGCAGGGAAATATATCATTGACTTTCTAAAGTGTCCCCACAGCAATGGCCTTGCAATAAGTCTTAGATAGATACTTGATTCACTGTTTTATTGACATAAGAAGAAGCTCGTTAATGTATGCAGCGAGCAGTGGAGGAAATCACATCTGAATAAAAATGGCATAGGCAGAAGTCCTGTTTGCTGAAATAATAGAAAATTTCCCCACTTTGGAGAGAGGGTCATTTGTATGGCAAAGGCTTTTAAAAAGAACACCAATCAGGCAAGATCATATTTTTATTTTAACCACATTTTTACCATTTTAACCACAGCACTGGATATTCTTAATAAAGAATCCCAAAAACTGAAAAGGAAAGGAGTCAAGCTACTCCCAATGGTAAAACCAAAAGAACATCAGCAGATTTCCCGGCACAACCTCTCAATGAAAGGAGGGCACAGAAGAATATAATTCAACCCTGAGACAGCAACTGACCATCCAAACTAGTATACCCAGTGAAACTACCCTTTATAATCAAGGAAGAAGTGAAAACAATCCATGATCCACAAAACCTAAAGGAATTTAGGAAGAACTTCCAAATATACTTAAAGAATTTCTATCCACAAAGGAAGAAAAGTAAAGAAGAAAAATAGCTAAGTAGATTAGCACAGCAGGAATAGGAAACACATATCATAAAAACCAACAAAATGACAGGGGAAAGCAGCATATCTTTCAACATTAACACTGATTGTTAAATGATCTTCACTTGGCAATTAAAATAGTATAGAATGATAGTTTGGATTAAGAAGCCAAGATCCAGTTATTTGACACCTACATGACAAAGAAAGATTCACAATGAAAGACAAAAGAAAATAGAATGAAAGGGTGGGAAAAGATTTTCTAAGCAAATGGAACTTATCCCTCCCACAACAGGCAGAAGAAGTAGCAATTCTCTCATCTGATAAAAAATAGGATTCAATCTAAAATCAATCAGAAAAGACAAAGAATCTTACTTCATCTTGATAAAGGAAGGAATGTATAAAGAAAAAATTACAGTTGTTTACATGGTTCAATAAGCAAACAAACACTTTTGGATTTACCTTCACAGATAGACTTCAGCATATTAATAGTGAAAAACAAAACACCCAACTCCTGGGTGGTCATTGGTGGCTCATATCTGTAATCCTAGCTACTTAAGAGGTTGAGATTTGAGGACCACAGTTCAAAGCCAGCCCAGGCAGGAAAGTCCCTGTGAGACTCAAAAAAATTGGAAATGGAGCTGTGACTCAAAGTGTTTAGAGTACTAGCCTTGAGCAAAAGAGCTCAGAGACAGAGCCCAGGCCCTGAGTTCAAGCCCCATGACTGACAAAAATAAACACTAACACACTCAATCTCACCAATAGATAGGTGGACAAAGCCAGAAAAAGAAAAAAACATCAACCAAGAATACTCAAAATTCAATAACACTCTAGACTAAATGAATTGAGAAGACTTTTACAGAGCACGTATTTCATTCAACAACTGTAAAATAAACATTCTTCTCAGAAGCCAATAGGACATTCTCCAAAACAGATAATATGTCTTTTTCTGTTGGTCTTGGAGCTTTACAGGATATTCTGTCTTAACTTTAGCTCAAGGCCGGCACTCTACTACGTAAGCCACACCTTCACTTCTAGCTGGTTAATCAGAGATAATAGTCCTGGAGTTTTCAGCCTGGATTTGGCTTCAAATCACAATTGCCAGGTCTCTGCCTAATGAGACCTCTTTTATACGTCTGAGTTACTGACACCCAAAAATAGATCCCATTTAAAAACATAAAGCAAGACTGAACAAATACAAGAAAATACCAGCAATTTCCTGTGTTCTCTCAGGCCATCATGGAATTTAAGTAGCATCTCAAAAGACACTACAGAAAGTACAGGAAAACATGAACACTGAACAACACATTACTAAACAACATGTGAGTCATTAAGAAATAGAAAGGAAGAATCAAACAGTTCCTGGAATTTAAAATAAAAATCACAAAGCCGAGAGGAAATCTGAAAAAGTTAAGGGTGCCTACATAAACCAACAGAAATTTAGAGATGAAAATTATCACTTGAATGTCACAATCAATTGTTGGCAAATTAATCTCTCCACAAATGAAGACAAGTAGTAAGAATTTCATCTCATAATTCTATGACTCCATCAGAAAGAATGACATTGCCCCATTTGTTAGGAAATGGAAAGGCTTGGAAAAAATTATATTAAGTGAAGTAAGCCAGGCCCAAAGAAACATAGGTCCCATGGTTTCTCTTATTTGCAATTACTAGTATATGTCTGAGTCAGCAGAAAAGGTCAGATAAGGTGATGTTAGGGAAATGAACTCTAAGATATGTATTCAAATGTTTTTTCTCTTTCATGCGATTGTTTCTAACACATTTATAAGATTATCTCTTTGTTGCTTTGTATGTCCCTCCCCCACAGTATAACCCCTGCTTTCACTGTAAAAAAAAAAAAAAAGAATTTCATCTCATAACTTCATAGTTCCCATGACAAACATGCCATTAGTTCACACATTTTGACAATTTAAGTGTCATAACCTTTGGGTTGCATTTGGATTTCAGTTTGATGAGTCCTGATTTCTAAATGTGATTAACTTTGTTTTCTTCCTGTTGAATTGATATAGAGATTTTGAGTACTCTTAAACTTGAATATCTAAATCCAGTAGTAATGGCATTCTGGAATTTTTCTTTTTGTCTTTATTACATGTCATGTAATCTTATTACTGCTTGAAAGACTGTTTCCTTTTTCTTATTGTTTTGGGCTATAGACTGTTAAAACGATGGAAGCAGTTGTTTAGAATAATAACCCTTTTTAAAGAAGTGTGGAAGTTTTACTCCATGAAGAAAAGTAATTCTGAGGTTTTAATGATAAATCCATCAATCATACCAATTATATTGTTGCTTGAATCTGCACTGCCAGAAAAACAAAGCAGAATATTTCTCCAAATCAAATTTTAATGAATAACAAGTTGATATTTATTACATTTTTATTGTGTTCTGCTAGCCTTTAATTTTAAACTTGAACTTGATAGAGCATGTACTTAATTAATAACTAAGGGTATTCCTCAATCTAAAAATGGATTTTATTTTGTTTAATGGATTACCCTGAAACTCAAAGCTTCTTTTTTCATAGTAATAATGCCATTTTATAGTACATTCATAATCCATAAGGATAGAAACCGAGATAATTTAAGAATTTACAGAGCTAAGAATAATAAGAAACTGTCATTTAATGTGGCGTTTGTCTTAAAAGACATGTTTAAAACATTTGAACCACAGTGACCTTAAGAACATACTGATGAACAAACTGACCTCTTCAGAACATACCATTGACCTCTGGCTGTGAGAATGTGTTCTGTTAGTATTGTCTCAGTTCCTTTATGTTCTTGCTTACAAAGCATGACCATTGCGTAGCCTTCACATCTTTGATCACTTGGAACAGTGATGTGGTCACAGGTAAATCAGTGTTTTTTTTTTGTAAAAGTGATGTGCACAGGGGTAAGGAAATAAGTACAATTCTTGTCAAATACTGTCACCCTCTCTCTTATTTTCTCCTGCCATCCCTATCCATTTCCCACCTTCCACTCCCTTCTCCCCCAAGTTGTAAAGTTCATTTCCTACATAGTGTCCTGTGAGGATCACTGTACCCACTTCTTTTCCTTTTCTCTCTTTTATTTTCTGGTCCTGGAGGGCTTGAACTCAGGGCCTGGGCACTGTCCCTGACCTTTTTTCTCTCAAGGCCAGTATTCTACCACTTGACCACTTGATCCTCAGCCCCACTTCTGTTTTTTTTGTTTTGTTTTTTGCTTTTTTTGGGGGGGGCAGGTTTTGGTAGTTTATTGTAGCTAAGAGTATCATGATTTTCCTGCCCAGCCTGGCTTCGAACCTTCATTATCAGATCTCAGCCTCCTGAGTACCTAGGATTAGAGGCAGGAGCCACTGGCGCCTGCCTAATCCACTTATTTTTCTGTCATTTAGTCTGTTGCTGTCAGCCTTAAGCTTTCTGTTCTCCAGATTTTCAGCTGACATTTTATCACTTCATCTGTGCAGATGAAATAAGGCTGTATCCAACTCAATACAAATTAAAACTATGTCACCCTTCGCCCAGAGACCTATTCTGTTGCTTTTATAAAGGTGTCCATCTACTGTCATGAATAGGCTGGTTCTAGTTCATCCCTGAATAGATGGCATTGATTCACTAAAGCCCAAAGATGGGTGACCTTTTTAGAAAGAGATTCCCACTGCACGAGATATTTTACAAAGTGACAAGACTTCTGTGCCTTCAGATGAAATCAGTGCCATTTAAAATGAGTGTACATCTTCAGGACAGTGTTGATGATGTGGCTTTCAAATACTGCATTATGTTAAATGAGAGACATCTTTAATAATTTCATTTGTGCTTTTTTTTCTGGAAGGAGGGAGAAATAAATAATGTGAAAAGTAAAATGCCACAGCCTAAATGGAAATTTAAACCAGCAAAGGGATTAGAAACTTAAGCTATTGATTGAAATTGCTTGATTGGGAAGCTGAAGAATGCTTTTGGTTTCAGGGGTACAGAAAGCAATGACACGATGGATGACCCCAATCGTGATGTAGAATTAAGGCAGGAAAGTATATGTGATTTAGAGGCAAAAGATGTGAATTCTATTCCAACCACCTGTGTCACCTGGAGAAAATCACTTCCCTTCTAACATCTGAATTTCCTCACCACTTCCCCTCCCCCTTAATGAATAGGTTGAATTGAAAACCTCAAAGGTCATCTTCAAATCTGAAACTCTGCCTATCCAGCTCAATATAGCATGTGATAATACTCTACACTACTATGAACAATGTAAGCAAAAGTCTCACATGAATTTGTTCACAAAGTATTTAAGTTGGTGATGTGTAAGAAGCATCGTCACAGTTACTGCATGTTTATAAAACACAATCTGAGGTCAACAAATCTTTGAAACATTCCAGTAGAGGGATCCTGAAAACCAGCAAAAGGCAGGCACAGACGTGCAACCAGAGCTAGGAAGTTCAGAGTGGTAAGTATTCCATGCCCTTTCCAGTTCCTTGTATTTCAAACCCTTTAAGCTCAGAAGGCTGACAAGAAACATGAGAAGTCACGTTTAGTAAAACAACTCATGCTTCATGGTTTCCATAAGAACTACTGGATCTGACAGCAGGTAACACTGCCACTGATTCTTAATTTGCTAACACAAACGACCTTTCTATGGTCCCGTGTTCCCTATAACTATGATTCTTACCTCTCTCACTTAAAATCTTCAGATCCTATGTACTTCAAATAGGAGTAATTATTTCAGTAACTTAAAGGGATTAACTGGCGATGAGAGTAGGTCAGCCATTAGCGGTGAGTTCTTATACAGAGGTTTCTGCGAGGTAGGCTCATCAAAGCTATAATGATCACATTGAGGTGAATCTCACCTCTGTCAAAGTGAAGACTGTCTCGACTTGGCATTTGCAAACTGTAGCAAATCGCTCTGCTCCTGGGACTTGCCCAGTATGCTCTTCCATCCTTAATGCAGATTCACACAAGTAAGCCACATGAGTATTTACTCTAGTATACAGACTACTCTCATTTTTCCTTTTTACAAGTTTTTATATATACACACATAATCCAAAGGCTCCCAAATTTAATGGTACCACAATTGATTTTAAAATTCAAAGTTTAATATTAAAATCAATATGTGTAATATTGTTTTATTTCCTCTCTTTTCTCTTATGCAATGCATCTCTCTTTTCTCTCTCCCTCTCCCTCTCCTATATCCATTTTGAGTGAATATGAAATTGTACCCATTTGAAGAATGCAGAAGTGGGCATCACTTGTGGAAACTGTCAAATAGACTTTGGCTTCTAAACCAGATGGGACAGTTCATGGAAAGAGGAGATGACTGATAGATTCATTGCACGTAGTTAAAGGGAATAAGGTTCTCAGTATCAAAGACTAAGGTGTAAACAATGAAAAAAACTGGAAGTACAATTAATCATAGTGAGAGAATAGAAGAGCTAAGGTTGTGGTTTCTAAGATGTTACCTTTTTTTTTGGTCGGTCGTGTGGCTTGAACTTTGGACCTGGGCACTGTTGCTGAGCTCTTCAGCTCAAGGAAAACACTCTATCACTTGAGCCACAGCGCCTCTTCAGGTTTTCTGGTGTTAAATTGGAGATAAGACTCTCATGGGCTTTCCTGCCCAGGCTGGCTTTGAACCATGATCCACAGTTCTCAGCCTCTTGAGTAGCTAGAAATATAGGCGTGAGCCACTAGCGCCCGGCTAAGATTTTACTTTCTAACCACCAAAAGCATATATACACCATTTGGAGAAAATAAGTGAGTCATCCCAGTATTCTTCCAACTCATTTTCTTTTTTTCTTGTTTACATTTTTTATTTTTATATATGCTTTTTATTGTAAAAATACTGTACAGAGGGGTTACAGTTACGTGAGTAAGGTAATGAGTCCATTTCCTATCAAGCATTGTTACCCCCCCTTTGTTTTTTTTTCCCTACCATCCCTTCCCACCCCACTTCCCCTACTCCTCCCCCCACACACAAGTTGTAAAGTTTGTTTTCAACATAGTGTCTTGTACATCTCATTGTTACAATGGGTCAACCTGTATCCTTATTTCAGCATTTTGTTATTTCCCTTCCCCTCTCCAAATTAGAAAAATGTATATACAAGATGCAGGGCACAGATATCAAATACAGTGAAAACAGGAGTTATGCCGTGGGGGAAGAACATACCAAAGAAACAAAAAAATCACATGGTACATTATAAATAAATTAGAAACAATAGCAAGAAAGGAAAAAGATATTGTGTCCCTATCTTGGCGTTCATTTCACTTAGCATCTTCTTATATGGTCATATGTTCATAGCTTTTGACCTTTTCTGCTTGTCCTAGACATATACTAGTTATTGCAAATAAGGGAAACCATGGGACCTATGTTTCTTTGGGCCTGGCTTACTTCACTTGATAAAATTTTTTCCAAGTCTTTCCATTTCCTAACAAATGAGGCAATGTCATTCTTTCTGATGGAGGCATAGAATTCCATTGTATAAATATAACCACATTTTCTTGATCCATTCATCTATGGAGGGGCCTCTGGGTTGGTTCCATATCTTAGCTATCTGAATAATGCTGCGATAAACATCCAACTCATTTTCCTTCACAGTATAATTTGATCATGAGGTGAACCTCAAATGCACAAATTTTCTCTGTAAAGAGTCAAAACAGTCTCAGTTACATGTAGAAAACTCTGTATATGTTATATAAAATATGGAAACAGTCGGAATTTCTTTAAAACACAGGTGGGCCTGGCTGTATTCATTTTCTAACAAAGGCGATGGGCTGCACGGTGCATGTGGGCTGTCATTGGTGGATATCCTTTCTAGATCGTCTACAGAATGACAGGATGGCACCACGTTGAAAGAATTCATGAGCAGAAGATGACAAGAACCTTGGACACCCCAGTGAGATACCAGAGCCCCCAAGGTTTCTCTGAGAGGTCAACCCAAGCCCAGAGCAAAGAAGTGCCTGCCATAGACTGTTGTATCTGTCTCACAAACAAACCTTTAGCCCTAGAGATTGTGTAATCCATCAGAATTTTAGAAAACTGGCCAGGTTCGAGTAACTCACGTTCTAATCCTAAATACAAGGATGAGAGTTGAGGATTGCGATTTGAAGCTAGCCTGGGTGAGGAAAGTCCATGAGTCTTATCTCCAAATAACCACCAAAAAAAACTGTAAGTGGAGCTGTGGCTCAAGGAACAGATCAGGACTTTAGCAAAAAAACTAAGGAGTGCCAGGGTGCAGAGTTCAAGCCCCACTACTGGCACATGTACACACATGCATACACACAGAGAGAGAGAGAGAGAGAGAGAGAGAGAGGGCAGAAAGAGACAGAGAGAGAGAGAGAGAGAGAGAGAGAGAGGGCAGAAAGAGACAGAGACAGAGACAGAGAGACAGAAAGACAGAGAGAAAAAGGAAAATTCTATAAGGCAATCTAAAGCATAACTCTACTACTCACCTCTCATATTTGGTTCTATTTTCATCATTGCAGATAATTCTTAGACAACTGCAAAGTTTCAAGAATAAATAGTTGAAGACAGTTGGTCTTCAGCAAAATTGAAATGTTCATTGACTTCCGATACTTGCTAAATGAAATTGATCTCAATATCTGCCCAGACTCTCTGCAAACCCTTTAAGAAAATCTTATCTAACATTATATGGAAAGTCATATTATGCATTAATCTGGCCAAACAAATTTAAAAGTATATTTCAATTGACTCATGTGGGGATTTCTTTGAAGATTCTTACTGGAAGAAATTGCATGAAATAAACAGAGCAAGTTAAATTATTGGCACAATGAATGAGAAGTCATAATTCAAGAGCAAAAATCAAAGACAAGACCCATATTTGATTAAAGTGCCCACAGCAAGTTTCTCTGAAATTGTAGAAAGAAATAGAAATTTAAATGTCTGGAAATAAAGGAAGATAAGAAATTAGTTGCATTACAAATTGGAAATAGTTTGGTCTTAAAATGTGTACTGTATTTCCCATTTTAGTATTTCTAGATCATTATGCCCCCTAAAATATTTTACAGGACTGTGTTTTGTTTCTTGAATTTACATCGATTTTGAGTTTTGCATTGCCTGGTATTACCTTCTATGTGCCTTGCAGGAGGATTCCACATATACAAAACATTGTCTTTACAAAAGCTACAATATCAGAACATTGCTTTCTACGACCAGCAAGTCCCCACCTCCAACCATAAGAACATTGCTTTCTTAATAAAACCCTAAGAATTGCTTAATTGTAAATGGCTTTCACTCCAAAATATCAAGCTTCACTGAATCTTTGAGCAAATGTGTAATTCTGTAAACTAAAGGATTTCTACTTGAAGGGTGAATCTTGTGCTTTGGCTGACACTGAATGGTGATGGTTATTCCAAGTACTCAGCAATAGCCAAGACGGTTTCATCCACAGCCTTTTTTCCATGGACAGCCCAGTTCCCAAGAGGCACCACTATTGAAGAGAGTAAGAAACTAATTAACATAGAAGTCGATGGAAATCCATGCTCTCCACATTGGTGCTGAGATCATGAGAAGATTTTTTTCTGAGTGCCTTATGGACAGAGACAGGTCTTTGTCACACACGCAACCAAGGCCCTGCTCCTTAACAGGAAATGAAAAATGCTTTTCTACTTTCCTCTTTGGAGTTTTGGAAGATGGAACTCTTGTCTATTCAGTAACTCAAAAAGTTTACAAATTGAAACTTTGTAAGAGTAATTTTAGATTGTCTGGGCCAAGTTATTGAATGTACTTCATACTGCTGGCATGTTATTTTATACTTCTCAGAAAATTACTATGAAAATTTAAATTTCTTAAAATCTCTTCCTTATTCCCAAAAGGCTTTTTAACTATCGGACTTCAGGAATGGTTAGATTAAGTATGTGCACAGATCAAGCGAGAATCAGGACTGCAGCCTGCATGAGGCAGAAGAGCTCTAGTGTGACATACTTGCAGAAATTGGCGTCAGAGAACTGATTGTGTAGTTATAGCTAATAAAGGTACTCTACATCCTGTAATAAAGAGGACTAATATCTGACAAAATGAGACCCTTACCACTATGTGATTGACAGTTTAGGGAGCCATTCTCTAATTAGTTCATTTGAATCATAAATTTGGTGTCCCAGTTGAAAGAGAAAATAAAGTGGAGCTTTGCTAACTTTGTTAAATGACCATATCTATTTGGAAATAGAGTAATTTGCTATACAGAATGATATAAAATTTCTTTATCTATTTCTAATACATATTATGTAGGCATTTTCAGAGATATTAATCTTTATTATTTATTCTGAAGCATGTAGATTTTATCATTATCATTTGTTTTACATTTTCAATTCCAACAAATTACTGCCAATAGAGATGAGATCAAGTAAATTATCGTATTTTTTTATGCAGCCAGATTACTTCCAGCTCATATTATTTATAGGAAAGTTACACTAGTGTAAATATTCTTAGTAAATCAAAAACATAAGAATCACAGAAAAAAGGTTAAATATACATTTTTGACACATCAAAAGCACTCATAAACTAATAAGGAAAAAATACAATAGATCAAATAAGAACATGAAAATGTTATTCTAAAAGGCACACTCAAGGATAAGCAGAAAACCCCTCAATAGATGAATGGATCAAGAAAATGTGGTATATATACACAATGGAATTCTATGCCTCCAGCAGAAAGAATGACATTACCCCATTTGTTAAGAAATGGAAAGACTTGGAAAAAATTACATTAAGTGAAATAAGCCAGACCCAAAGAAACATAGGTCCCATGGTTTCCCTAAATTTGCAATAACTAGTATATGTCTGAGACAAGCAGAAACAGTCAGATAAGTTAGAAATGGTCAGATAAATTGATGTTAGGGAAAATGAACCCCAAGATAAGGACTCAAATGATTTTTCTTGCTTGCTATTGTTTCTAACATATTTATAAGATGATTTCTTTGTTGCTTTGTATGTCCCTTCCCCACGGTATAACCCCTGTTTTCACTGTATTTGAGGTTGGTATAATTTGTGGAGGAGAAGGGAATAAACAAATTGTTTAAATAGGGATACAGGTGGACCCATTGCAACAATGAGATGTACAAGATGTTATGTCGAAAAATGAACTTTACAACTTTGGTATAGGGGAGGGGGGACAGGGAGGGGGAAGCAGGGGGGGAGATGTGAAGGGATGGGAAGGGGAAACAAAGGAGGAAGCAACAATGCACTCATTACCTTGCTCATGTAATTGTAACCCCTCTGTATGGTATTTTCACAATAAAAAAAGAAATAGATTATAAATGTTGAAAAGATGATAAAGTTCATAGTGTTAAAGAAAGGCAAATTAAAATCACCCAAATTTCACAAGTTTTATAGTTTATTACATAGTTTTAAAATGGCAATAAATTAAAGGTATTCTTATTGACATTCTTAATTGTAACTTAAAGTTAAATTTGATTTAAGTTCTATTGTTACTTCTCAGACACCTACTCTAGCACATATATTCATCTATTTATTGGCAATAAGTAAATAAACATTAATAATCTCTCAAATGCAGTCTTTTTATAAGGAATAATTACCACACATCTGTTATATTCAGAAACAATATAATCAGTTTGATCAAAGTAGAAGCATTCCTACAAGACTAATATCTAACACACTATTGATATGTAGAATATGTAGATGTTGAAGATGCATACACAGAGTGAGATTATGTAATGAAAAAGATGTATACTCCCTTTCAGTTCCAAATTATTCTTGAGGACTTGCAATGAAGTGCATTAACAGAAGAGATTGAATCTTTGGTACTTGAAAGTCATTGAAACATGCAGATAAGAATGTATCCTCATCCACACAAGAGGACCTGTGTTCCATAAATGATAGCTACTTCATTTCAAGAGACTTCTCTCTTTCCTTCACCTCCCCTAAGTCTTTTCTTCTGCTCTTCTTTGACTCTGGGACTCCAGGGAACATCTTGAAGGAGTCAAGTGAAGAGGTTTGCTGCAGAAGCCAATCAAGTTATCCCTAGATGGGAACAGAGTTTTCAGATTCTTAAGTGGAGAGTATCTCCAAGGCATAAAACCTGTCTTCTTAAACACTCTTTCCTGTGATCAACTAGCTATTCTTTTTCTACTAATAATCCCAAAGGATTTCCATGAATCAGGACTGCAAATGGTTAGCATATGGAAGGGTTCAGAGTCACCAGATTATTACTTCAAATTCTGGCCTTCACATCTCTATCCAACTATCTTTAAAGCTGCCTCTGCGTATTCTTACTATATCTAATTGATAAGTACTACTCACCTTCAAAATTCCACTAGCAGCAACAAACTTGCCATCTCCCAGCCTTTACCCATGCTATACTGATGAGAGTAACCATTTGGTTGTCTTTTCTATCCAATACTGCCTCTTATCATAGTACACATTATTTAACTACCGTTGATGGCAGAAAGAAAAGCGCCCAATCAAATTTTAACTAGTAATAATATGAATAGAGTCTGCACATAAACATCTTTAGGAAAAAAATGAATAGAAAATAAATTATCTTTTTTTCTCCATTTCTCATCTTGTCACCTTAATCATTTCCATTTGATTCTCTGTCCTTGTCACTGAGTTTATCTTTTAATATGATTGCCATATCGCTCTAGGGTTTACTTAAGTGCCCCCATATTGTTTTCTCCCATGTGTAATATATCCTTCAATTTGTTTATCACAATTAGTGCAATAGAATGGAACTCTCTTGAGAGAAGACACCATAACTCACATATAACTTTTCACTACACTATGTACCGTTAGGGCCTCCTTGTAAGTACCTGTGGTTGTCAAACCATTCACAGATTATTTTATCAGGATGAAAATATATTTTCATTTTTCATCAAAGCTTGAGAAAGTTGAGTTGAAATCACAATAATATACGGGATGCTTGAATGAGATGGAGCAAGAGAGTACACATAAATTGTGTGAAACTCCAATGCATTCAGCTCATATAGCAAAAAGTTTGAGTGTGTGCATGTGTGTATGTGTGTGCGTGTATGAGTGTGTGTGGGCTTGAACTCAGGGCCTGGGTGCTGTTCCTGGTGCTTTTTTGCTCAAGGCTAGCACTCTATCACTTGAGCCACAGCACCACTTCCAGCTTTTTGTAAGTTAATTGGAGATAAGGGTAGCGTGGACTTTCCTACCTGGGCTGGCTTTGAAGTATGACCTTCAGATCTCAGTCTCCTTCGGAGCTAGGAATACAGGTGTGAGCCACCATCACTCAAGCCCAAAGTAATTTTTCAAATGAGCTTTGCGCTCAAGCATACCAGATCTGAGGAGGACTGTCCCACCTTCTAATTACAATATGTGGGCAATATTACTTAACTGATAAATATAACTTTGCACATCTATCAAGAGGATAATAAGACTTCATACCTTTATTTTAAGGTGGGAGAGGGATTGTATGTGCAGAGTGCCTGTCAACTAAGAAAAGAATGAAGGAGATTTCTTCTACCCTTTCCTTTTCCCCCATTCTTTCCTCTAATACAGCTCTTTGAAGAAAACTGATGTTATGGAATGTTTAGAAGGAAAATATCAGAAGACGTGGAAGGCATAAATCAAACCAAGGATTTATTAAAATTCATTCTAAAAGAATTGAGGAATGAAAGACCGGTGAAGAGATTTGAAGGAAGTTTAAATGTAAAGAATTTAAACACTTAAAACACAAAATAACACTATACCTTGCAGGGCTCCACTCCCTTATAAAAAGTGAACGATTTGAAGTTCTTCCGTATGAACTGCAGAACTGTTCACAAAGATAGATAATAACCAGGACTGAGCGGGATTTCCTAATGACCAGTGCAGTGCTCTGAGAAGAGGAACACCTCTGACCCGAACCTTTGAGAGCTGCTTCTGTATTTTAATTTACATGGCCGAAGTTTAAACTTCATTTGTACGACTCCCATCCCACCGCCCCTTGGCGTTCTCAAATGACATGCCTGGGCTGGCGCGCGTCTTCAACCCATGCTTCCTGTGCGCACAAACACTCAAAACTGCTTGGAAATCTTCCATCCTACATCCCACCTTCGGCCGAATTCCCCACCCCTCACAGACTTCCAGTGCTTTCTCACCGGCTTCCTGCACGCTAGAATATCCTGACCATTTCTGGGTCATTAATTATCTCCTTTCTTTTTCCCCAGCCAGCATCCCTTCGGTGCTTTTTATTCTTTCAATTATTTTTACAATCATCTCAAGCCTGAAACCAAGGGTTTCCAAAGCACAGACAGCAACACCATCATCCGTCTTGTACTGTTTCTTCTCTGCTTCCAATACTTGGCTGAAGAGGTTTCTTGGATATGGAATCTGCAAAGCGAGGAGCCTGGTTACATTTTAAATGGTCCTATCGCAACCTTAGCGAGCCCTCCAACTTTCCCTAGGTTATAATTTCCAAGTCACTTTCATTTCTTCCATTTGCATCCTGAGAACAGTATCCACTTTACATATCACATTGAAATGGAGGGTCCAAGTCTTGCTTCCCCGCTGCCCACCAACTCCTCTGTTCTCCCGGGATGAAATGGTGTTACACCCATGGCGATTAACTCCCCACAGTATTCTCTGCATTACAGCTCTTCTGACTCTTGTAAGCCTCTATTATCTCCCCCTTCAACTCCAACAAGAAAGTGTATGGTTTAGAAACATACCCAATCCATCTTATTTTACAAATGAGGTGACAGTATCTTTTAAGTCCTATCTTCGATGCTTTTTCTATTCTCTATAATCCATTGTAATGAAACATTATTTAATCATAAAGAAGAATGAATTACCTATAATACTATCATCTGGATGCATCTGAAAATCATTATATGAAATGCAAGAAGGCAGACACAAAACAACAAATATAAGATTTATATAAAATTTCCAGAATAAGCAAGCTCTAATAGATAGATTGTGATCGCAGGAGCGAGAGGGAAACCTGGATGGAAAATGGCTTCTAATGGATATGGATTTTTCTTTTAGTCTGAGGACCATGTTTTACAATTCACAATAGTGAATGTACTAAAAACTACTGAATAATAAACTCCAAAAGGATAAATAGTAAGTGAATTGTACTCAATATATTAGTAAAGTTCTTATCTTAATGAAAACAACCAATAGAAAACTAATACCAGTATATTCTGACTGGCTGTATATAACATTGGTTCTGATTTTCATGGACAGATTTCTGAAGAAATTACAGTTACCAAGAGAGCTACGCATAATAGGAAATGTTCAATACCAAACACAGCTACAATACCTCATTCAATAATTTCCTGTTGACTAATGAATCCAAGTAATCATAAATAGCAGATGAAATGTAAAAACATCAAGAGCATTTCATTTTATGTCTCTAAGTCAGTTGATGAAATTGATATACCATATGTTAATTGAGCTTCAGAGACAGGTTATCATTAATTTTCTATTTACATTTTCCTAGACCAAGTTAAAACCATTATTTTAAATTGGATATAATTTTAAATGGTAGAATATAAATAAAGTGAGATGTCTGAAGAGGTCCTAAGGATTTACGTTAGACTAATGTAACCAAATAAAATTCTTTATGAACATTAATAAGAAGGTACAGTTCCTGGATATGAAAATAATAATGAATTTAAAATAAACTTGTATCTCATTAACATTCAAGTGTATACTTATTCATCTGAGAACTGTTGAACGTGCATTGTATTCTAAACACTGAACTGGGCTTAACAAATCACTAATGCTTCTTCAATACTGCATCATTGATTCAAGATGGAAACTAATGAAGTATTCATTTGTGGCCCTTCTTAACTGAAGGAGGACACTTGTCCAATAAAATGAACATCAAAACCTCCAGGAGGATGAGGCTTGTACTCAAGTGAATCGATTTATCCTTTAAAAAACAGTTTCATGTTACTCAAGTCCGAATATCTTGAAAAAGACTTTTTAAAATTATACTGGTCACAGTTCTGCCAGTAGGTTGAAATGAAGAGTTACCTTTTGATCAGGGAAGCTTATGAAGTATTCATTCATCTAACCTCTGCGATCAACTCCCTTCGCTTTTCCACACTTGTACACTTGCTCAACATGGGGTTTAAATAGAATTATTTTTAGTTTACAAGATTTCTTCTTCCCTCAAGTCTCTTTTTTAGTAAAACCTCAGCTCTCTTTTGTGGGTGAAGATTACATTTTCTTTTTGTCTCAGTTATTGATAGAATAGCAGAGTCCCTGAGCCCAAACCAATCAAATACTCTATTTTTCTGTGTTAAGGCATATTTTCCTCAGGGATTGGATACTTTAATCATAGAGAACCTATGAAGTAAGGTATATTGTCTTTTAGTGAGGAGATTCATTTGGCCATCAAATACCAGTTCTGTGACAAACACTCCACATATACTGCCACCCATGCGGAAAGTTTATTTCAATCCACAAGGAGGAATTGGAGCTCATCACCAATTGAAAGAATGATGAGAAAAGGCACCCACCCCTCATTTCCTACCAAGTGTCTTTCTCTGTGCTTTTGGCCCAGACAAGAAAGAATAAAAGATACGATTAACCAGTGAAATAAAGCACAAAGAAAAAAACAAGGGAGATGATTTTAATACAATTTTCTGGTCATAAAAGAAAGAGTGAGTGAGGGATTTAATTTTTTTAAGTTCCAGGTATATTTTAGACATGAGACCCTTGTCCATTGTATGGCTAGTGAAGATCTTCTCCCAATCAGTGGGCTTTCTATTGATCTTGCTAGCTATGTCTTTTGCCATGCAGAAGCTCTGCAATTTCATGCAATCTCATTTGTCCAACCTTTCTTTGATTTGTTGTGTTTCTGGGTCTCTATTAAGAAAATTTCGGCCTGTGCCAAGGAGACCTAGGGTTTCTCCTATTCCATCCTGTAATGTTTTCAGAGTGTCTGCTTTGACTCCGAGGTCTTTGATCCATTTGGAGTTGATTCTGGTGCAGGGTGATATATAAGGATCTAGCTTTAGTTTTCCACAAGTAGTTAACAAATTTTGCCAGCACCATTTACGGAAGAGGTTGTCTTTCTTCCATTCTATTTTTTTAGTTCCCTTATTAAAGATTAGATGGTTATAGGTCTGTAGTTTCATTTCTGGGTTTTCAATTCTATTCCATTGGTCCTGAGGTCTGTTCTTGTTGCAGTACCAAGCTGTTTTGATTACTATAGCTTTGTAGTAGAGTTTGAAATTTGGTATTGATATTCCTCCAGCAAAGACTTAAAGAGAAACTTCTCTGAAGAGGAAAGAAGGATGGCCAATAAACACATGAGAAATGCTCAACCTCTCCAGCCATAAAAGAAATGCAAATCAAAACAACATTGAGATACCACCTCACCCCAGTTAGAATGGCTATAATCAAGAACTCTAATAGCAACAGATGCTGGAGGGGGACAGAAGGGAACCTTATTGCATTGTTGGTAGGAGTGTAAACTTGTTCAACCACTTTGGAAAGCAGTATGGAAGTTCCTCAGAAGACTCCACATAGCGCTCCCCTATGACCCAGCAATCCCACTTTTGGGCATTTACCCAAATGTTTACAAACAAGACCATACTAAAGCTACCAGCACAACTATGTTTATTGCAGCATTATTTACCATAGCTAAGATATGGAACCAACCCAGATGCCCCTCAGTAGATGAATGGATCAAGAAAATGTGGTATATATACACAATGGAATTCTATGCCTCCATCAGAAAGAATGACATTGCCCCATTTGTTAGGAAATGGAAAGACTTGGAAAAAATTATAGTAAGTGAATTAAGCCAGGCCCAAAGAAACATAGGTCCCATGGTTTCCCTTATTTGCAATAACCAGTATATATCTGAGTCAAGCAGAAAAGGTCAGATAAGTTGATGTTAGGGGAATGAACCCCAAGATAAGTATTCAAATTTTTTGTTTTTTTTCCTTTCATGCAATTGTTTCTAACATATTTATAAGATGATTTCAATGTTGCTTTGTATGTCCCTCTCCCACAGTATAGCCCCTGCTTTCACTGTATTTGATGTTGGTATAATTTGTGGAGGGGAAGGGCAAAAACAAATCATTTAACTAGGGATACAGGTGGACCCATTGCAACAATGAGATGTACAAGTCGTTATGTCGAAAACAACTTTACAGCTTTGGTGGGGGTAGGGAGAGTACCTGGTTGGGGGAGAGGGGGAGGATGGGAAGGGATGGGAAGGGGAAACCAAGAGGAGGCAACAATGCTTGATAAGAAATGTACTCACTATCTTGCCCATGTAATTGTACCTCCTCTGTACAGTATTCTCACAATAAAAAATGAAAAAAAGAAATAATTTAAAGAATGAGGACAACGGAAAAAGATGTTGACCTAAGTCTCTTTGGAAATGAATGGAGAGAGTAAGATTAAAAGGAAATATGTATTCATCAATTCTTCTCACTAATAAAGTTGATTTTTACAAGAAAAAAAAGCAGGAGTGATATTTGGTTTCTGGGAAAGACTGAATAACAGGGATCTCACTGTCTTTCATTCTTTTTCTTTTCTTTTTTTTTTCTTTTTTCTTGAAGTACTGGAGTCAGAGGTACCGGTGGGTGATGTTCAGGGAAAGGATTAATCCTCAGCAGAACTATTCAAAACTAAACTATGATCTGAAGCTCAAATTGATTTGATAACAATCTAAAAAATACTGATGTTGATAGAATGTAGCACCAGTAAATATAAATGACTTCTATACATGTGAATATGTGCATGTATATATGTTTGAGACTCCCTCCTTCTATCCAACTGAAGTTTTGTAGTTTTGACTAACAGCATCTCAATCCCTCACCCGATTCTGCTCATCTAGATCTATAAGATCAATTCTTTCAAATTTTTTGTCCAAATAGCTACATAGGCCCATTTTTATGGTGTTTTTTTTAATGGAAGGAAAACATCTGGTGTCCAAGGTTGGGAGAATGTTCCTGTTTCAGGAGAAAGAATGTTGACTGTAAGTGGTCAAAAACAGTAACGTTTTGGGGTTTTCTTTTCTTTTTCTCTCTTCTTTTCTTTGGGAGAGTGTCCTGGGATTTGAATTCACATACAAAATGCGGTGATCTATCACTTGAGCCACACCACCAAGGATTTTTTTCTTTTTCTAATATATATTTTTTATTGTAAAGATACTATACAGAGGGGTTGCAGTTACATGAGTAAGGTAATGAGTCCACTTCCTATTGAGCATTGTTACCCCCTCCTTTGTTTTTCTCCTACCATCCTTTTCCTCCACACCTCTCCAACTCCTCCCCCCGCCACACACACAAAGTTGTAAAGTTCGTTTCAACATAGTGTCTTGGATCTTGGATATCTCGTTGTTACAATGGATATATCTTGTATCCTTATTTCAGCATTTTGTTATTTCCCTTCCCCTCCCCAAATTAGAAAAATGTATATACAAAATGCAGGACACTGGAATCAAATACAGTGAAAACAGGGGTTATACCATGGGGGAAGAACATACAAAGAAACAAAAATAACCACATAGTATATTATAGGTACATTAAAAAGAACAACAGGTAGATAAAATTTCTTGTGTCCCTATCTTGGGGTTCATTTCACTTAGCATCAGGTTATATGGTCATATATACATAGCTTTTGACCTCTTCTGCTTGTCCTAGACATATACTACTTATTGCAGATAAGGAAAACCATGGGACCTATGTTTCTTTGGGTCTGGCATACTTCACTTAATATAAATTTTTCCAAGTCTTTCCATTTCCTGACAAACTGATTTTCAAGTAACCATTATTCCCAGAGCCATCTTCAGACTGTGATCCTCCCCCCTAAAGCCTCCTGTTGAGCTTGGATGATAGATGCACTCCAACCACCATATTGGTGGAAATGGCATCTCACTAACTTTTTACACTGGCAGCTCCACATCTTGATGCTCTCGATTTCTATCTCCTGAGGAGCTGGGATTACAGGTGTGAGGCGGCAGGAGAGAATCAAAAGGATGATGGAATTGTTCTGTTTCATAGCTATCGCTATCAGATTATGACAATGTATTTGTTAAAATACAAAGTACTATTCATCACAAATAGTACACATACACACACACGTTTGTAAAATAAAATACTTTCCAATAGCCTCTGTAATAGCAACTTCATTTCCATAACTTTTAAGGTTTTACAGATCTCTTCTGCTTTTGTCTCCGGCCTTGCTTCATTGCTCACTAAGCCGCAGCAAGGCACTTATTAATAAACTAAGAGCTTTTTAGCCTCCAGCTATTTGATTTTTCCATCAACTTTCTGGAACACTTTTTTCCCTGGGTAAGGACTTAGCTGATCCCTTGTTAATCTTCACAATTCAACTTGTAATATCAACTACCAGAGATTCTCTTTTTATTAATGATTGAACATTGACTGGTTCCCTATTCACCTCCCTGAAAAGCATTACCCTGCTCAGCTACTTCATAATAATGATCAAAAGTTCAAAAATACCTTGCTTATTCATCTATGTTTTACTTATTTGTTGTGTGTGTCCACTAGAATATAAGCTCCAGGAAAGTATTTTTTCCCACAAAGAATAAAACCTCTGCAACTTGTTTTATACAAAAAAGGAAAGGAGCTTTAGAGCATTTGGTATTTCTAAAATGAAGTCGACTTCTAAGTAATTGATAAATAATTATAAAAATGGCTATTGAACAAGATTAAAATCTCCACAGTAGCCCTCGGGTCTAGGGTTCCGTTACAATTTTGTTTGAATCCAGGCTCAGACATTAGCTCACATATTACCTTTGATCGAAACATCTATGCACGAAAAGTTATCAGGAACCACACGAGAACAGAAGCAGGAGCACACTAGACGTTTGACCAAGGCATTGAATAACTAGTTAGCAATCTCTCTAGGCAAAAGCCTGTTGCAAATCTGCACCATGATATAATGAGGGAGTCTGCAAGACGGGATTCTACTGTCAGCTCTGCAGGTCATTTGCTCCTTCACCACATCCATTCCAACCCACTTTCTACAGAATGCAAAGCTAAGCGACTTAACTCCTTATGTTTAAATCTAACTGCTCAGATTTGCTGTGAAATACATTTAGCTCAGAATTTCACTGTCAGACAGTTTTAATAACTGGAAAGGCTAAACCTTGTCTCTCTGCAGTATAAAACACAATTTTTTTGTATTTTTAGGTTTCACAATGCAGTAGTACATTAACATCTTTTTTTATGTTTTTAAAGAAGCAAAATCCATCAACTATCCCAAATTAAGTCAAATAAATAAGTGTATGTGTGTTTGTGTGCAAAACCAAGCAATATGTTTTCAAAACTGAATAAACAAGTATATGTGTTCGTACACTGAATGTGTTTTCAAAACTGAATAAAATGGACATTGTATATCTTGAAATCTTCTAGGTTGAAGAAGGTTTCATCATGCAGGATGAAAATTTTAAAAATGTTTTGAGTATTTTAAAGACAATTTATATCTCAGTGACATTGTTTTGTTTATTAATCAAGAGCTCAAAATGCATAACTTTTTTACAACAAACATCTCTGTCATAATACTTTAGCTTAACAGTTGTATGAAATTATTCTTTGACCTCAACTGAAGAGGAAAAATGAAGCTGATTATAGATTTTCCTGTAGCATGATGCAGGATTATGAAGAGGCAAAAAAGTTATTGTTTAGAATGAGAAAGCGACTGAAATAGACTAATACTTTAACCATAATAAAATACAAAGCTGTAGAATTAGATTTAGCACTTAGGACAATGTAGAGAGACAGTTGAAAGAAACCAGAGTCAGTTTACCACCTGGGTCCCCATGGATCTGATTTTCTGTGGAAACTAGAAGGCTTGCTTCATTTAGAACAAATTTTCACTTTTTAAATTTTTTTTCTTTAAGCATTGTGTCCAGTAAAATTGAATTTCTTAACTCCAGACCAAAGCTCTTGCTTTCATAATTAGCAGCATCTGCTGGTTGCTATAACATCAGAATGAAGTCAACTTCAGTGACAATGGGAGATTATATTATCACTGAAAATAAATTGTTGAGCCCCCCCCTTTTAATACAGAGTATTTGTGTAATTATGACTATACACCTGAAAAGCCACTGTAAAATCTGGAAAGGCAAGACTGTAAATAGTCAGGGTAAACACACTGTTGAAGACAAAGAAGATTCTGACAACATAGAGACAAGAGCTTGAAGTCCTTAATCCTTGACACACAGTTGGGCAGGATCTGAAGTCTAAGTAAAATAATAGTAATAAGAATAAATAAATAAATACACAAACAGAGCCACAATCCAGTACATTCTAATAAAAATCTAATAACGTATCAAGTTAATCCCCCTTTGTCGAATGGGTTCCATGTAACCTTCAAAGCGTGATTCCTGGTCTCCAGGCCCAGGCCCAGCTGCACTTGTTACAATGCAGATGCGCGAACTCTCCCAGAGCTGGTGAATCTGACTTCTTATTGACAGCGCCTGAGGTGAGCTTCAGCAAACTTTCCACTTTATATTTACGTTTGCTCAAATTGCAGAGTCTCTCATTTCATACAAGAGCCAGTTTTGTGGGAGCAGGCGCCCCTCCATCGCTGGTGTGGGCATTTATTTACGCAGAACAAAGGAAACTGCCCTTCCTGTATCCTGGGCACCCCCTACGGGGCTCCCGGGCTTTTCTTGCCAATAACATAGATTCCTTCCTTCCAAGTACTCAAAAGCCCAAAGGTTAATGAGGCATCTCATTCATATTTCATGATTGCTGTTTGCCTTTCTCTGCCTTTGGCGCAACACGATGGAAAAGCGCAATCAATAGACTCATATCAGATACTTTTAAACAATTAGAAGATGCCAGAAAGAATCCAGAGATTCCTACTGTATTTAAAGTAAATGGCCTCGACTCATAAATGATCCACAGCACTAATGCTTTCCTCAGAAGTTGCCAGCGTGGAAAGGTAGACATATCAACTTTAGGAATGAAGAGCAGTTGCCAATTTCTTTTTCTTCTCTTTTCCTTTTTCATTATACTAGTCTCAATATTCAGCCTGTTTTTTATAATGTCTTCCTTGCTCTGCATCATTGAGGCTGTTCGATAGATTATGCATAAACACTATTCAAGGCATTTTATTCTTAGGCTAATTGCTCATGCGTGGCACGCAGGAGAAATCTGATATGCTTGTCTTGAAAACTAGTATCTAACAAAAACCTTCAAGTCTCTCATCTTTGGTACATTTTAGAGCTCACTTACTGCAAGCCTTTGGAGGAGACTTCATTATTACTCTTGTTTATATTCCTTCTTTTCTATTGACTTTTAACTCTCCGTATAGCACTTGATGTACATTTTAAAGGTTGATTTATATTAGTCACAAAAATGACTATCAAGCACTCCAAATATTTTGCACACATTACTGCTAAGCCTTACAGTAGTATTTTTTTAGTATTTTTATTTTTACTATGTTTTCTTTCTTATTGACCTCTCATAACTGGTTTCTTGTGTTTATTAGTCATTTGCACAGTTTGGGAGAATGATGCATTTCATTTCCCTGTTTATTAATTGGACTTTTGATCTCTTGGAAATGTTTAATTTTTGGAGCTCTTTATATATGCAGGATATTAATCCTTAATCTGATGAATAAGTAACACAAGATTTCCTTTGATTCAGATCATTGTTCCTTTGCTGTGCATAACTTTTGAATTTGATATAGTTCCAACTGCTCTTATTTCCTGAGTAGTCATGCAGAATTGCATTATCCATGCTTTTCCCTTCAAGAGTTCTCCCTGTGTTTTCCTGTAGCAGTTTCAAAGTGTCCGGTCTCACATTAAGATCACTCACCAATCCATTTTTGAATTCATTTTTTGTACAGTATAAGAAATATGGAGTCGAGTTTCTATCTTCTCTATTGGGATTTTCAGTTTTCCCATCACCATTTGTTGAAGAGGCTGTCTTTTTGCCAATATATCTTTTAGTTTCTTTGCTATAGATAGGTGGGCTTTTTTCCCTAGATCTTGCCATTTTTTCCATTCTTCCACACTGTTTTTATTTAGGTACCATGCTACTTTTGTTACTACATCTCTTCTCTCTCTCTCTCTCTCTCTCTCTGTTTCTCTATATATATGGATATACTTCATTTCTTCAATATATATTTGAAGTCACATATTGTATTGACTCCAACACTGTTCTTTGGGCTAGGATTGCTTTGGTTTCCTGGAGCCTTTTGTGCTTCCAGATGTAGGTCTCATGATAGAGGTGTTTCACTCTCCACATTAGGTTTAATCTTGTATACTCAGTTTTGTGTAAGGCTATTGTGAATGGTATTGTTTTTCGGACTTTTTTTCACAGACTACATTGGCAGACAGAAAGCAAATGTTCTTTGTATGTAGATTGTGTATCATCCTATTTGCCAGATAGTTTAATTACCCTTAAATGTTTTTATGACTTCTTTAGGGTTTTTTAAAAAAAACTATAGAAAACTGTAAATATAAAAATATAGGATCTTGTCATGTAAATATAGAAATATAGGATCATGCCAACTGCAAATAGGGATATTTGACCTCTCTTCCTTTTTGTAATGTTCAAAATTTTTCCTTCAACTCATTCCTGATTTTAGAGAAAATGGCTTCAGTTTTTCCTCATTAAAGATGATACTGGCTATTGGTTTATAATAAATTGTCCTTTATTATTTTGAACTACAATCATTTTCCTAATATTTTCAGAGCTTTTATGATGATGGGCATGCTGAATTTTTTAATTATCTAAGTAATTTTTCCCTTTTTTTCAGCTTTTGTTGCTTTTAGTTAGTTTTTACAATTATTGGTTTGCCTATTTTGAACCATACTTGTATTGCTAGAATGGAACCAACTTGAAAGGGTATATGATCTTTCTAATATGTTATTGAGTTCATGTTCTAAGTTCTAAGTTCATGTTTATGGCTATGTTCATCAAAGAAATTACTCCAGAGTTTTCTGTTTGGGGTCCATTTTTTTCCAGGTTTGATATCAGAGTAAAATTGGTTGGACAAAGGAGTCTGATTGTGTTGCTTCCCTTTTGGACTGGTTTGAGGAACATGTTCTTTAAAGGAAAAGAATAGAATTTAGAAATAGATTTGCTTAGTCCGGGCTATTCTTTGATGATAACTCTTTACTACCACTTCATAGATTATTTAGGTGCTGTAATTCTCTTAGCTTAATGTGGTAGGACATATACCTCTGTTTGCACAATTTCTCAGTTTTCTAGCCTATAGAACCTTTTCTTTAAGTTTGAGCAAAATTATTTAGAAAATGTAGCCTTAGATCAATTTGAAAATATTTCTTTTTTGAAAATGGAGTGCTAGTTCAGTAAAAACTCAAATGTTCTGCTGAAAGTCACACAGCTGTCAGAGGCAGGGCTGAAATTAAAATAAATCTGACTTGAAATTCGATTTCCTTTTAATTAGAATAAAGTTTGTCTTTCTGTTTTCCATGGTTTAGAGGTAATGAATACCTGAGACACACCCTTAGTGGTGTTCTACAAGTAAACTACACATAAATTATACGTAATATACCTTTACCCTTTTGTTTTAGCTTAATCTTTTAATTCATGCTACATGAATATTTATATATGAAGTGCTAGTTTATTCACTTGAATTATATTGATATATACTTACACAAACTTATGAAAATCAACCTATTTTCCCATAGATGGGCATTTATGGTTTCTACAGTATAATTGCAAGGAATATGGCAATGAATAACCATATATGTAGAAATGTACATATGTGTACATATCTACATGCACACATACATCGATATTCTTCAGTTTTCAACTCCTGGGAATGAAGTATATAATTAACTGTTGGCTTTAAGGGTTATAAATCTTGAGACTTATTAGATATTTCCAAATCATTCTTCAAACTCATTATGCCAATTTATATTGTACCACTTTTATATGAGAGGGTCTAATCTTATAAGTTTAAAGTTGTGGCTTGCCTTTGCTTTTTTATGTTTTTTTATTGTAAAAATACTGTATAGAGGGGTTACAGTTACAGGAGCAAGGTAATGAGTACATTTCCTATCAAGCATTGTTACCTTTTCCTTTGTTTTTCCCCTGCCATCAGTTCCCTCCCACCTCCACAATTACACTCCCCCCTCCCCCCTGCCTAAATTATACAGTTCATTTTTCAACATAGTGTCTTGTGCATCTCATTATTATAATGGGTCAACCTGTATTCCTATTTAAGCATTTTGTTTTGTCCTTTCCCCTCCCCAAATTAGAAAAGTATATATACAAGATGCAAGGCACTGACATCAAATACACTGACATCAAATACAGGGGTTATACCGTGGGGGAGGAACATACAAAGAAACAAAAAAATCACATGGTACATTATAAATATATTAGAAACAGTAGCAAGAAAGAAAAAAACCACTTGTGTCCATTTAGCTTAACATCATCTTATCTGGTCATACGTACATAGCTTTTGACCTTTTCTGCTTGTCCTAGACACATACTATTTATTGCAAATAAGAGAAACCATGGGACCTATGTTTCTTTGGACCTGGCTTACTTCACTTAATATAATATGTTCCAAGAAGTTATTGTGTTAATAAAATTGTTTTGATTTTGTCATTTTGCAGATGACATCCATTAAAAGAAACATGCAAAGCAAACTGAACACATTGGTATAAAATTAGAATTGATTTAAAAATGATTTAAAATGATAATATAAATAACAGTGGTGTGAATAAATATTAAATATCTATTATGGGATGTTTTACATAAGCGGAATTATGAATTTTATTTGAAAATTCAACCAAATGAATTACCAAGTCGCATCCACTTTGCATGGGTATGGTGTATATTATACTCACTTCCATGATAACTTCTTTTTTATTTATTTATTTATTTAGCTAGTTAATTAGTTATGTATTTATTTAGGTCAGTCATGAGGCTTGAACTCGGCCTGGGCGCTGTCCCTGAGCTCATCATCTCAAGGCTAGCTCTCTACCACTTTGAGCCACAGCAGCACCTCTAGTTTTCTGGTGATTAATTGGAGATAAAAGTCTCACAGATTTCCTGGCTTTGAACTGTAATTCTCATATCTCAGCCTCCTGAGAAGCTAGGATTACAGGTGTGAGCCACCAGCACATGGAAACTTTGTTTCTTATGACATTGCATAGTACATACTAGCTAAAGATGGCAATCAATGCTGATATTGTACTTATTACCTGGAAAATAGAGACAAAAACCTAGCATTTTTGTATGTTTGGAATGTTATTTTAGACAATTTTTGTTTACTAGGTTTTAATAACTTTCATATGGGGCCATTAAATTTCTCATTTTAATCCTTCCTCTTTTGTTCGCATTTTCAAAAGTCCCCTAATCTAATAGTCTATGATCTAAGGAAGGTCAAGAATTCACATTTTCCTTTACTGGGCAATTAGGCTTCCATGACTGTGAACTCTCTATTGAATCCTAGATTTCACTCAAGTCGTATTCAGATGGGCTTTTCACAGTCTGATACTGATTTTCTTCTCCTGGGCAATATATCTTTTCATGTAGGAATGCATTAAGTGGAGCAGAGATTCAAGAAAAAAATTGAATTTTTATCCATTGGATACTTAGTTTCAAAACTTCTACACAGGAAATGGTGCTGTGGCTCAAGTGGTAGAGCGCTCACCTTGAGCTGAAGAGCTGAGGGACAGCACCCAGGCCTAGAGTTCAGGCCCGACAACCACCACCACCACCAACAAAAAAAAAAAAAACCTTCTGCACATATTCTTGGTGTCCTTCATAGCAAATAAACCAGGTTAAATCATTGTCTCTTAGGATTAGATTTTATGTGGAAGGTTAAAAGATTAAAAATGGTAAAAAAAAATTTTGATAAACATACCCACAATGTGGAGAGACAAAATATGAACATATTAAAAATAAATAAATAAAAGCCCCTACCAACACCCATGTGTCTTTATTTTAATAAGTGTTTTATTATGACAATGCTGGTTCAGAGGGGTTACAATCACATGAGCGAGGTAAAGAGTACATTTCTTATCAAGCATTGTTGCCTCCTCCTTTGTTTTTCCCCTACCATCCCTTCCCTCCCATCTCCACAACTACATTTCCCTCCTGTCCTCCCCACCTCCTCACCTGCGCCTAAATTGTAAAGTTCATTTTTCAACATAGCATCTTGTACATCTCATTGTTGCAATGGGTTAACATGTATCCCTATTTAAACAATTTCCATGTGTCTTTAAAGATGGCAACCCTTGCATTTGCTATAGTTCACACCTTACAGGCTGCTGTTGCTGATTTGTCAACAGAAATGGTGGCATGGACAAAGCAAGGTGAGAATCCCAACATGGAGATTCTCTGTGTGAGGACAGGCTGCAGTGGGGCCCATCTCGGAAATCCTTTAACTGGTACATTTTCCCTGCAGATATGCTCCACAAATGCTCTATGCCAGAAAACTTGTTCTTAAGTCAGTTCTTTTGCATATAGAAATTCAAAGGAAAAAAAAAGCAGAGAATGACAGCTATCTGCTGGACCCTTACCAAAGCCCCAATTTTGAAAATAAATTATTTATGAAAGGCCTTCCAAAAGCTTCTCCCAAAAGGATTTCCAAGGTATTCCTATAGGAGAAAATTAAGTTTTCCTCAAGATTTTCCCCCAAATAAAATTGTAGGCCCAGAAAAATTCACTTGAGACTCACACGAAACGTTTAAAGAAGGAATAGCACCAATCCTGAATATTCTCCTAAATTACTGAAGAAGAGGGAAAGTTTTGCAATGCATGAAATGGGGAAACATGATTTTGGAACCAAAATCCTAACTTTACAGGAAAGATGGCATAGTATCTCTCACGACATAGATGCAGAATTTCTAAACATTTCAGTAAATTTAACCCAGTAACATCTAAATGTATAAAATATTCTAACCAAATATTTCTAGTGGTGGTGTTAGTGGTCTCTCTCTCTCTCTTGATCTCTTCTTTTTCTCTTGCTCTCCAAAGTGTGTGTGTGTGTGTGTGTGTGTGTGTGTGTGTGTTTCCGTACTGGCAGTTGAAAGCAGGATATGTAAACACTCTACCATTTGAGCTATGCCCCAGGCCTTTTAATCAAATTTTTGACACCAGAATTTTCTGTTGCCTTTACCCTATACATAAAATAAAGTTATTCTCAAATAGCAAAAAGAACTCTTGTATACCAACCTACTTTGGAAAAAAAAATTCACTCAACTGAGGAGGGGAGACACTTACAAATGCTGTAAAACAAGCACTCAGTTTTAAAGATGAGTATCTCATACTTGCTTGCTTGCAGAAAGACCTGAAAGATACCATCTGATTTTTTTTAAATATAGAAATACTTTGTATTAAAGTAGAATGTGTTGTTAGCAGATGTTTTGATTTCAAAAACCCATTTGATTTTTTTAAAAAAAACATTGTTGTTTTAGTTTTAGGATTTTTGTTTACTAGTATTTGCTTCTAACACCAACAAAAATTGTAATTCTTCTGAGAAATGAAGGGGTGTGTGTGTGTGTGTGTGTGTGTGTGTGCGCGCGCGCGCGCGTGCTTAAATCAGTCTCATAGACATTGTGAATTGTGAAATCCATTATTTTCCCACCTGAATTAATTCCTTCTAGTTTTTTTTTCAATTAGACCAACATAGGAAATACTTTCTATTTCATGACACTTTGCAGACAAATTCCTTCCCCAAAAAAAGTTTATGACTATATGCTCTCCAAAGTGTATGCTGTGTGTGTGTGTGTGTGTGTGTGTGTGTGTGTGTGTGTGTGTGTGTGTGTTTCCGTACTGGCAGTTGAAAGCAGGATATGTAAACACTCTACCATTTGAGCTATGCCCCAGGCCTTTTAATCAAGTTTTTGACACCAGAATTTGCTGTTGCCTTTACCCTATACATAAAATATAGGGCAAAGTGCATCTGTTTCCACTACTAACATAGATATTTGTATAAAAGAAAGAAAAAAAATTTCCCTTCTCAATTATATTCTACAATAAATAAAAGTATGCACAGAAATAAATATTTCATCACACCAGAAAAAATGATAATCTGTGAATACAAAGTTTTAGAGAGAAAGCAGAGCCATGCAAACTCAAACGTGATTGTGAGATTGAAAGTTGGCACACTTTAAGGAAAAATTATTCAATTATCTTGTGAAAGGAATCATTCACACGGGCAATCAATCAGAAACTCCGACATACCCTTCAGCTACTCTCCTAAAACAGAAGCCACTGGCCAAGTGTGGCAATACAACATTTTAATTCATTAAAGTTAAAAAGAATATATTCAGAAGTAGCTGGGTGCTGGTAGCTCACACCTGTAATCCTAGCTACTCAGGAGGATTATGGTTCGAAGGCAGCCCAGGCAGAAAAGTCCATGAGACTCATCTCCAATTAACTATACCTCAAAACTGGAAGTGGAGCTCTGGCTCAAAGTGATAGAATGTTAGCCACAAAAGCTCAGGGACAGCACCCAAACCCTGAGTTCAAGCCCCAAGATGGACAAAAATAAATAAATAAAAAATAGAATATATTCAATAGTAATGATCAGATCTAGAATTCATAATTTGGTGGCTAGTTCTAAACATCGCTATGTAGATAACACACACACACATACATATGTTCACATATATATAGTTAATTTTAGATAACATATATATATATAGTTAATTAAAGTCTGGTTAAAAAGTAAGTTAATTAAGAATTCATTTTTTCTGCCAGACTAGATGCCTTGCAAGTGTTCAATAGTCCACATGCATACCGGCTGTGATGCAGGAGGATAGAGATGGAGAACATTTCCATCACAACAGAAACTTTGGTCCAAGAGCACTTCCTCAGCTATTGGAGGACCAGGGATACAGCCCCAACCTGACACCAAATCTGCTGAAATGCTGTTCTTGGACCTCAAAGACTCCAGAAATAAAATCTGCTATCTATAAGCCGAAAACCAAAAGAAAAGTCCTGGGCTATTATATATGCCTTAATAGATATGTTTAAGCAGATATATTCATGTGAGAACTGTTCAGAATTCTAAAAATTAGTGAAAAGAGTACAATACCAATCCATGAAAGAAGAAATTCTGACCTATTCAAAATAGAATTCTATGTAAAAATATATATATAAACATAGATAGGTAGATAGGTAGGTAGGTAGATAGATAGATAGATAGATAGATAGATAGATAGATAGATAGATAGATAGATAGATAGATAGATAGAGTAGACTCATTCAACAACAATACTAGGGCCAGACACCATTGGCTCATGCTTGTAATCCTAGCTACTTAGGAGGCTGAGATCTGAGAATCATGGTTCAAAGCCAGCCCCAGAAGATAAGTCCCTGTGAGACTCTTATCTCCAACTGACCACTCAAAAACCAGAAGTGGTGTTGTGATTCAAGTGGTAGAGTGCTAGTATTGAGTACAAAGAGGCTCAGTGACAGCATTCAGACTCTGAGTTCAAGATCCACAACCGACAAAAAAAAATGACTAGGTCTATACAAATTTAAGTGATAGAAGAAATTTTCAAAAGGCATATATAACAGCTTACCCTAAGCAAAAGGAAAGAAATGTACAAATCACCCAGTTTGGAAGAAATCATTGTGTTGTCAAAGTTTGTGTTGTCCAAGCTTTATAGACCATGATAATGAGAATTCACCTTGTGAAGGTTAAAATGTGTTTGTGACTTTAGCTAAGTATCACTCACTATTCCACAATATTGTGAAATTTATGTCATTGCTCAATCTCAATAAAGAAATAAAAAGGCATATACATCCACATAAATATATGCCTTTCAAAACTTTTAAAAGTTTTGGATTTAAAAAATTTAAAGTTTCAAAATTTTGAAATTTTAAATGGCCACATTGAATTGAATGATAGATTGTTTATATAAATATTTACGTATACTAAAATTACAAGGAGAAACTAAGAAATGGCATGTGCAAAATTCAGTCCAATTTTCTGGGTTGGGTCCCACAGGGGTATTTATTGAGATTACTACTTGGAGTTTCAGCAGCCCTGGAAATAGCCTTGTTAGCACTAGTTGTACTATAAGGACTTTCTGTGTAAGTTTTGTTTTATCCTTGTGTCTCACAATTTACAGTATCAAAGGGATTTTGAACATATCACACACTGAAGCTTGTTACAATGTCTCCTTTTGTTACCACTTTTCTCTATTTCTTACAAGCAGTGTTCCACTGCTTAGAAACTGAAGCAAAAACTTTCTGCTGTTCAGTTTTTTGCTATTTGTTCCCTGCCCCTTAAGTATTAGTTATTTTACCTCCAATTTAGTATTGCTATATTTCAGTCTGGATTCATAGCCTAATTTGGTACTTCAAAACTCAAAATGATTATTAATATGTGCTTCTCAATTCAGGGTATATTATCCTTCCAGCCAAGTGAGCAATGCCAATTCAGCAATCTATTGTTTAATCTCTTGTCATCCAAATATTGACCCTTCTTATAGTGGAGCATCATTAGAAGAATCAACAGCACTTAGAATGCACAAAGTACTTCAGAATTCTCTTTGTAGACTTTATTATTCTTCTACAAAATACTGTTGAGGGTATTTCATTCATATTTTAAAATGCTCTCTTTGATTTACTTAACTAAACCTTTACCCAGTCTCTCTAATTCTTTATTAAATATAAATTGTTTTACATCCTGCTAGGATTTCAAACATAGTAGTAATGTGTAAAAGCTTGCTTGAAATTATTATTTGAGTTATTCCCATGCTGATTTTTCAATTACTATATTTTTCATAAACCTATTTTAAAACAAGTTATATATTTAAGCATGCCAGATGGATATTCTAGTTATTTTCAATAATTCATAACTTTTTAAATTATTTAATCTATTTTATTTTAAATTATAATGCTTAAAATGTACTGTGATTCAAAAATTAAATACAAAAAAGAATAATCCAAATTAAGCTAATAGAAAAGTAAGCCTCAAACATTAGATCAGTTAACAAACATGTCTAGCCCATGTAAATTAGAGGAGGGAAAAGAAGTTTCATAATCCAAAGCTATAATCATAGTTCTTTGGGGCCGGGGAGGGGGATGGTGATAAATATCCAATTTTGACATAAAACATTTTGCTCACTATAGGTACTATGTAGTTTTAAATGGCTTACGTTGAGGGACTGACAACTTTGGCCTCATTGCTACTTTCAAAATATGATACCAAAGTAAGAAAAATCTGAGAAAGTGAAAATTAATTATTCTGTAATTTAGTAACTCTGCAGCCAGAGGCAGGGCTGAGAAGCCAACAGAGGTTTTACCGGCTGAGGCTGCATAGTGCAGGCTGGAGCCCACACACTTTTGTGCCCCCTATCCGTTTAGAAACTCCAGATTTCGTAGATCCGTGGATGGTGAAGACTGGCAGTGTCAGGCTGACCACAGGAAGCTGTAAGTCCACAGATGGTGAGAGGGGTGGGAAATGCTGGAAACAGGAAGTCCTCAGGGTTCAGGGCTTAGTGCACAGGGACTTTCAAAATGCTAATTTGTCTATCTTGTGATGGAGTTAGCCATTAAAGGAAGAAGAATGAATGCACACTTGATGATTAAATAAACACCTAACAGACCATCCATGTAGCTGTCATTTTTGTTCCTGAGTCCTCAGTATATGCTGATCAGCATATACTTCACTGAGAGCCAGTTCTTTCCCTAACCTACACGGTGATGGTGTTTTGATATCATGGGACAAGAATCCTTGAGAGGTGGGGACAATGGGTACAAAATACCTGGGCAAATGAAAACACCCTTCCTTCTTTAGACTGGGAATATGATTTCAGATTGTATTGATCCTATGAGCAACATGACTATCTTCATCTCCAGAGAAATCTTCTGAGAGCTAACGACAGAGGGTCTAATAGCTTCAGACTATGCCAGTTGGAAGGAAAGGCCGCTGGAAAAGTAGAGTGATGAAAGATAAGGGAAGGGAGAGGAAGAGGAGAGGCAGAAGAGGAAGAAGAAAGAAGGGGAAGGAGAAGGAGAAAAGTAGAAAGAAAAAGAGGAAGAAGAAAGGAGATGAAAGATGAGAGAGAGAGAAAAAGAGAGAAAGAAGAGTCATGAAGAAGAAACCTAGAGAAAGCTCAATAGAATATTGTCCTTGGCTCATTGTTCTATGTTCCAGGCTACAGTTCTGTGTGATCCTGTTAAATGTTGTTTTTGCTTTAACTTAAATATCCTCTGAGAATTTCAGCTACTTAGAGCTAATATAGTTCAAGGACATGTGGTGCTTGTTAGATATAGCAAGAAATTCAGTCTGAGCGGGACTAGCCAAACTATGAAACATCTGAAGAGAATTTCTGCTATTTAGAGAGAATATAGTTCAAGTAAATATGTGGAGATCATTATATATGTTATAGAGACAAAATGTAAGTAGGAGAGCTTGCCAGATTGCTATAAATGTACAAAGGAATTTTAACCTCCTACCATATAAACTGACATTAATGTGAGGGAGAGAGAGAGAGAGAGAGTGAAATATTGCTGAAAACTACAAAAACAAAGGCTTTGAGAAAGAACACATTTCTAAATGTATTCCAAAATTAAGAGGAGGAAGGGAAGGAGGTGGGTGAGCGAGAACTTTAGGAGGGGAGGCACTGCTCAAGGTGCATTGCATTCATAAACTGCCTTGTTAAATGGACACTCCTTTGTAAACTATTTAAAGGTAATTTTAAAAAATATTACAGAAAATAATAAGATGGCAGGATCCTCCTCCTCCCCCTCTTCCTCCTCTTCCTCTTCCTCCTCCTCCTCCTCTTCCTCCTCTTCCTCTTCCTCCTCTTCCTTCTCCTCCTCCTCCTCCTCTTCCTC